>NC_057921.1:16412603-16712603 GCF_018873765.1 Telopea speciosissima
GGATTTAGGCAAGTGACCCGGATATCCTATGACATCCGCCAATCCCTAAGGATCAAGAAGCAGTTAACTCACAAACACACACACCCATAACAAGGGATAAAATGAGATACAAAGTGTTGTGGAAGTTAAAGCTTATCATTAAACATTCAGAATAAATAGTACATTGTTCATTTCTCCATTTCACCACTTGATTATGCAGTCAATATTTTTCTAACCAATAGCTTTACAAAATTATTTAGGTTGTGCTCACATAGATCTACCAATGTTATACTATGACTATATTATAATTACAGAATAGGTTGAGGTAGACAAGGAGTAAAAGACCTGATTTTAGATTCATGATTCTCTAACTACTATTGCAATGCTAATTGATTATTTTAAAAGGTCCAACACAAAACCTTTAGGTGATAGTTCTATAACTTCAAATATATAGCTCCCTCATGTGTGGGGGGAATGAGATATCACTGTAAAAGTGGAAAGACACATGAGGGGAAGAAAGGAACCATGGGCTCTAATACCATGTTAGAGGATCCAACCCAAAACTGTAAGGCATTAGAGCTCCTCAATTATATGAAGGAACCTAGTACCTAAACAAACCGATGTGAGACTATATCTCTATAAACTCTCAATAACTATTTCAGTATTTTACATTTTAACATTGAAGCCTTTACAATTTAGCAATTATAACCTTGAGATCTTCTGTCATGCCCCAAACCACCCCCTGGGAGGATTTAGGCAAGTGACCCGGATCCTACGACATCCGCTAATCCCTAAGGATCAAGAAGCGGTTAACTCACAAACACACACACCCATAACAAGGGATAAAATGAGATACAGAGTGTTGCGGAAGCTAAAGCTTATCATTAAACATTCAGAATAAATAGTACATTGTTCATTTCTCCATTTCACCACTTGATTATACAGCCAATATTTTTCTAACTAATAGCTTTATAAAATACAAAAGAGGGCTACAACATCAAGAGCCCAAGCAAGCTATACAAGATAAGGGGGGTTCAGTATATCCTATCTACCCAAAGAGAGTCCCTAAAAGGTTAGATTAGTATATTGCCCATCCCTTAAGGATCGTCCTTAAGGGCCACCCTAGTTACCCGCATAAGAGGGATAACCTCCCTCGGGGTCCAAACCCAAAAGGTCATAATCACCATCATCCTCCTCAGTAAAATGAGTCTCCCAGCTATCGAGATGTCCAACTACAGTATTATTTAAAAAGAAAAACATAAGAGTGTGAGCTCCACCGAGCCCGTGAATGAAAGATATACCATGCATGCACATGCAAGCACAACCAAATGAATCCTATATGAAATGAGGTTCTTTATTATTATTAAGCCACCTAGCATCAAAACTAAGGCAGGTAAAAGTGCTACTACAATCCCCAATATATGTATCCTTAGTGTGTGCTTTTAACCCCTTCCTGCGATACACCCATTAAGTTGTCGGAGAAGACCAGCCAGCTCCAGCATCCCTTCCCAAGGTTAGCCTGATCGACCCTCTAGGTTACCACTGTGCTACTACCAGCCCTATTGATTGGTGGGCCTACTGACCGAGCAATGTCTCCTTAAGACATTGCCCTCACACATTTCTGTGCTACCACCACGTCCTAATGATCATGATGGATCAACGGACCGAACAATGCCCTTCAAGACATTGGCCTCACACTTTTGTGGTATCCAACACTTAAACCCCAATTGGAAAGGGTTCGTAGCACGGGGGATGATACCCTAACTAGATGCATTCTATATGACATAGTATGAGTTGGGTGGTGTCAACCGTATACCATTCTACGGGCTACCACAGGCCTCATTTCCAAGCCGACTACGACATCTAATCTAGCATTTTCACATATAAGCGTTATCATCCATTTCCAATGTCGATCAGATAAGATTCAGAATTTATATAAGAATATAAAGCAATTTAAAGTAATTAAAGATAGTAAATATTTTTCTTGTTGTTGTCATGACCTTTGTCATGTTACACCGATACTCATGGTGTAATTCCACGCACCTTGCACTAGTCCCTCTTGCTCTTCCGTCGGCTCAGTCCCAGTCATTATCTGACACTGCACCACGTGTTTGAGGTTATAACCTATGTTAACCGGGCCATTAAAATATGTCAAACATGGTTTAGAATAGGTTAATGTCCTAGGATTGGTCTAGGTTTGATTGGATTCAGATTTGCGTACTTAAGCATTAAGTTATAATTCTCTAGGACTTACACTGGGCTTTTGGGTCTAACTCCCAGTGCATCACCCAGAGATACAAAACCCATGTTCTAATAAATTTTATGGAAATATTAACTTAATCACAGCCCCACCAAGCATGCAAAACAGGGCCAAAGGTTTCAGCTCATGTTTGGCTTAGTTTGGGTGTGGATACTTGGCTCTGTGGGACCCACTTGAGCACCCAAAGCATAGATAACAGCAAGGGCAGTTGGGGTAGGGTATTTAGGTCATTTATGGGTTTTACACATTGTTCTAGGCTTGAGAGTGATGGTCCCAAAAAGCTGGTTTCAATTCTGGCCAAAACAGCATCACCATTACTGGGCCTTGCACTGGGCGTTTGGGCCAATTGCCCAGTGCATCACCCAGTGCATCACCCAGTGCTTGTAGGACACAGGGTTTTGGGTCTGAAACTGGTATTGGCTGCTGGTTTTACTCCTATTTTGACCAGGGATGAGTCTAGGAGGGTTGCAATCATTATATTAAGACAATTTTGATGAAATTCAAGTAGCCATGGCTTGGTTATCCAAGGGGAACACAGTTTAGGTTCTGACATCACAGAGACAAGTCAAGCTTGGCTGTGAATTGCTATGTGGCAGCTCCAAATCATGAGATGGCACATATATCAAGCATAAAAAGGCATTATAGCAGCATTAATGTACTGATATGCATGGTATCCATTATGCATGCATAGTTGGGAAGTCTCTATGTCACTACCTATGGATTACAAGCATGGATCAAGGCTGGAAATTAATTAAATCACAACCACAGGTTATAATTAGTATAATCAGCAACCTAGACACCTTAGATTCAACATACATGGATGATCCATTCCCTTCCTAACACTTTAAATGATGATTCCATAGCATACATACCAAATTATGGTCACAAAGCACTAGGACTGAGCTAAAACACTATGGACTAAATGAAAATGGAAGGAAATGGACATAACAAGGTTCAGCTTGGTCACCTTGAGCTATGGCAAATCGATCCCAAGCTCCCAACCTTGATCTCTCCTTCTCCTTTCCTTCTCCTTCTTCCCTTTTCCTTCTTCTCCTTTCTTCTCCCTCTCTTTCTTTCTTTCTCTCTTCTTTCTAATGTTAGAAATAGTAAGGAAAACGAAATTAGGGCTTGGCCCTCCTATTTATAATCCAGAATAGGAGGCCTGTTTGTCTGTGCAACCCCTTGCTCCAAAATGCATTTTTAAGCTGATTCTCCCTCATTCTAGCTACCTTTCTCCCTCATTCTAGCTACCTAGGTGGGGTCCACATGGTTCCAAAGGTGGGAATGGTTCCTAAAATCCCAATGCACATGTATGAGGTGGTTACACATTGAGGAACTAGTTCCCAAAGTCCTGAAATGAAAAACACATGCTTCAGCAACTCTGGGCCTTGCACTGGGCATTTGGGTCAATCGCCCAGCGCATCGCCCAAAGATTTCATTTGTAGATTTTGCTTGGATTGAAATGAAATTTCGGTTCATTTAGAGGAATAACTAACACCACTCCGCCATGTGTCAGACAATGGGAGAAGGAAGACTCCCAACCGCCTTGATAACCGTGCCAGGTATAAAAGGGAAGAGGGGACCCCACTATGCTATTCTGACTTTTAATCACTTACTCCTCTCCGTACCCCCTCTGCAATTCATCCATGCGCCGGACTGACTTAGGCATCAGAGAGTCCCCCCTCGGAGTCCACTCTGGAGCTCTTCTTTGTCCTTTTCTGCCCTTGCAGGTCGCACACATCAACAGGAGGCTTTTTTAGCTGCAATAGATTGGCGCCCACCGTGGGGCCTTGAGAGAGAGTAAGACAAGCAAACCAAGATGGTGAATACGAGAAACAAAGGAAAATCCAACCACGACAAGAAACCGCTTGGGCCAAGCCAACACAACCCACGCTCTGAGCTAAGTGTTCCTCAATGCACTCGCTCACCCCCGCTGTGAAGGCAAGGGTACCTCAAGGCATGGGGGCAGCACGTGTCCTCCACCTCGTCCCTTCTTGGGGAGAAGAGAGAGGGGGAAATGGAAATGTATGTATGGAGTCGCCACCTAGAGGAGGGTCTAGGACCCAAAAAGTAAATGTACTGTAATGACTCTCATGCAATGCCCTTCTGGGGCTCAAATGGTCCGTTGGTCTAGGTATGGGTCAAGTTACGGTCGGAGAAGGTATTAGGCACCCTAGTTCGCCCGGACTTTCCAGTCTTTCTATTACCTGGCTAGGCAATGATATAGCATGCATTTAAGGATAATACAAAGTAAAGAGAATGTAAAGACGTAAAATACAAGGAGGAGTGAGATGCACATACCTGAAGGTTCAACTGCAAAACCAAGGTTAGTGTACAAGAATGTAAAAGAAAAGGACACAGAACCTATATAACCTAAACATGGTTGACTCTAGACTAAGGATGGAAATGTTGCGTGTGAAAACCTCTATCGCTCGGTTCGCCCGCGGATGAGCCTGCAAAAACCGAGTGAGCACAAGAGAGCCGGTGTGGCTTCGGCCAAGGAGTCTCCGATGCTTAAGTTAGGTCTCCGATGCAACAGCGTATCAGCTTAGTAACAAGTGAGTTGAGCATTTGAGCTCTATACCCGTGTATTCATAGGATGAGATGAGACGGCTGGATGAGTCCTCGTATGGTAAGAGTCCGCTACCGGTTGGGCTCTTCCACGCGGTGCGGAGTGGAGAGTGATTTTTGGAGTCGAGCTCCTAATAAGGTAAGAGTCCTTATCGAGGTGGGATTCTATTTCGTCCTGTTACGGCCCGATTCGTACCCCATGATTCTCGGGATGTGCTGACGTAGTCCTGTGATCCGGGGCGAGTTGTTGTTATTGCTTCTGGAGGGGCCTCGGCCTCAGGCGGCTGTGCCCCTGGGCACTAGGCTTAGTGCTCGGCACGGGTGATGGGTGATCTCGGCACGGGTGACGGGTGAGCTGCACCATAAGCGTCATGCTCAGCTCGAACAGCTCGGTTTAGCTCTCATCCTCAGAGACACGATGACCGTATGGCCAAAAATAGTGAGCTCAATTGGTGCTCGGTGAAAATCATGTTCGGCCGCGGTGTTCAGCCATGTTAGTGACCAGGGTGTTCGCCCTTCCCTTCGGCATCTAGTTCAGCACCGCACCACTTGGTTCGGCTTGGCCCTCGGGTTCGGCCTTGGTCCATCCACGTGTCACCCTTTGAGTGGACGGCGATTTTATGACTCATCATGGGCCCCGCAATCATCAAGGCTCTGCTCGAGCTTGATGAGTATGGTCTTTTAGTGTGCTGGCCATGTGATTTCGAGGTTGAGTCCGAGCTCTCCTTCTGCTGGGATTTGACGTTTGTATGGACTCTGACAGTTGGGCTGTCAGTGCCACATCACTCGGCGCCATTATAGCGCTCAGGTATTTGAACCGTCCGCCCCTTTGGTCCGTTAGATCTCTTTCCTGGGATTCTTCTTGACCGTTGGATCTCGGCAACTCGGTGGCTATAAATAGGCGAAGGCTCTTCTCTCATTTATCACTGCTCAAATCTTTGGAGTGCTCGGCTTTCTCTCATTCTCAGCTCGTCGTCCCACCCTTCATCAGCCAGTAAGTCTTCTTCCTTCAAGCATGTCAGTTGGTAGTGGTTCCATGGGCGAAGTGCTCGCCGGGGTGCAAGGGATCGCAAGTCCGAGCCGAGAGCTCTCCACCCTTTCCCCCTTAATTGACTTGCCGGGCTCGGCTTCAAACTAGCCCTTGGTGGAGTCCCATCTAAGCGATGGTACGGAGGCCCCCTGCCCTAAGAGTCTGGCAGACAGGCTCAGCCTATTGCCAAAGACCAAGCCGAGAGCTCGGGATTGTCCTCAACAGAAGACGAAGAATCTGACGAAGAGAGATCTTTCGATGATGAGTTCGGTTCGGTTGACTCCTCAGCGGACGTCCTAAAGCCCGTCGAGGGAAGTATTGGTGCTGTCAAGAGTACGGTCACCGAGGCGGATCTCCAGCGGCTGAGGGAAACTTATACCATTCTCGAGGACATCAAACTCGGAGCTCCGCATCCTCAGGAGATGGCTTGCTTTATCAGGCCAGGCGAGGTGGCTTTATATGAGATCGCCTTTAAGTACGGCTTCAGGTTTCCTGTGCTTAGCTTGGTGGACCAGATCCTCGACCACTTCCACCTGTCCTTGGGTCAGCTAACCCCGAATGCGTGGCTGCTCATGTACGGCTTCCACATCTTCTTTGCCAGGATGGGTCGGCCAGCCACTGTCAACCTTTTTGCTCGGCTCTGGTATCTGAGATACTGAGACAATGGGTGGTACTACTTCACCCGCCGAGCACAGAAGTGCTCGAACCTGAATTCCTACAAGTACCTTGTTGGCGTTCTGACCTTCAACAAGCACTGGAAGTCGAGGTTTTTCTTTGGCACCATCCCTGACTGTCCCTTCCAAATCGAGTGGAAGGAGATCAAGCTGAGCTACATCAACAGGGTGTCGCCTCTGAATGAGAACGAGCAGGTCTTGTATGATGAAATGGTTTGGCAGGCACCCTTCGACGTTCAGCAGCTCCAGAACAAGGAGTTCCTCTAGCTGTGGAGGTTGACGCCGGGTAGGAAGTCCGAGCTGAGCCTCCTACTTGTAGTTTTTCTTGTTGTATTTTGACTCTTCCCTTCTTTCCTTGTAGTGGTCGACAACATTCCCCAAATGGATTCGACTCGATTGAGGCCGAGCTAGCTGAGGAGAGGAAGAAGAGAGCAGTGGATTTTGCCGAGCCCAAAGGAAACAGTGGTCGGCCTCGAGGCCGAGAAGACCAAGGATGAGCTGAGCCCCTCCAAGAAGAAGAAGAATAAGAGGGAGAAGGGCGAGCCGAGCCAGCCAAGGGATCCCAAACGCCAAAAACTCTCTTTCAATGTCACCGGTGGGAATCTCCCTGGGGTGTCTTTGAGCTCGGGCGTGGCCTGGCTGGCCCTGGGGAGGGCCTCAGCCAGTAACATACCGATCCGACAGGTATGGCACCTTTTTCACGGCGACTCAGCCCTTACCTCGGCTACTCATGCCAAGGAGTGGCTCGACGCTGGTCGCCTTCCCGCCGACAAGGCCATGCTCGAGGACTTGAGAGACGCTGTTTGAGTTAAAATAAAACCGCAAGCGTACGGGTCAATCGTAGCTACGGGTCGAACACGAGGAGATATACGCCACTCTATTTAACTAACTTAAAAGTAATGCAAAGTGAACCAAATTAAAGTGTTAAATTAAACTAATTAAACTAACGAAAATCAATGCATCCTAACTCATAAGCATCTAACAAAATTAAGGGATTAAATCGGTGTCCTAACACATGAGCATCTAACCTATCAAACTAAAGCGAATTGAAAGGAATAAAAATACAGCCACACATACTAACCATATAAAAAGAAATAAGGGAATAGAAATGCATCCATAAACCACAACCATATAAAATTAAAATAAAAGAAATAGAGGGGGAAGAAGAAGAAGATAGACAGAGATAGAGGAGATGGAGAATGAGATTGAGAGTTTAGATAGTAAAACCTGGATGTGCTTGCATGAATGTAATTGAAAAACTTGAATACTTGAATAAACTTACCATGACCTCCTCTTCTAAATCTTCAAGTCTTGTCATCAACTTAAGAACTTAGACTAGAAGGCTTAAAACCTAAACTAGAATTAAGAAATTACAACCCAATTGAAGACTTAAATTGAAATTAAAGCATAAACTAAACCTATTATAACCATTAACTAAAAATCATAAAAACAAACTAGAACTTAGAAAAGCAAAAAATCACAAATTAGAAGGAGAAGAAGAGAAGAAATTTCACTAAGTGAATGAGCAATTTTTACAAGAGAGGTAGGGGGTATTTATAGGTGGAAGAGAGGAGAAGAGAGAAGATGGAAGTGTAGGAGAAATATTCCCTAAGAAAAGAGAATATTCTCTTCTCTTTCCTCTTTTGCAATGCCTTGAATCCTAAGAAAAAAGAAAAAAATAGAAAGAAGAAGAAGAGAAGATTGTTTACATAGACCTTCTATTTCTAGAAAAATAAACTTCCAATTCTAACAAGTGCTTCCTTTTCTTTGTAGATATCTTCTCCAAGCAATAAAATCAAAGCATCTTTGATTTTTCAACCTTCCATAGATGAGAAAATATAAATCTATCCCAAGTAGAATTCCAGAAGTGCCCTTGAGAAGTTGGAGGAGAGAGAGAGCAAGGGTGATGACTAGGATTCCTTTAAGAATAAATAAAATACCCATTCTGTCCTTCAGAAAACGTGGAGCATGGGGTGCTTATATAGGTCTCACCATTGTGTTCCTTGCGAAAAATCACCCAAAATAGACCCAAATTTCATCCAATTCGGAGTTGGGGAGCCCAAGATATCTCAAGTTGAAGTTGGACTGTCCAGAGCCTTCCAAATAGAATCTTTCGGGTACAGTAAAGTAACTTCTGATAATTGCGTTAAGGCCCCTTAAATCCGAACTTCCGCTTCACTTTGTCCCCGTCCGACTGTCAATAATTATAAATAAACCCCTGTAGACCATTTTCACGCGTCGTTACGGAAACGGCCATAACTTCTTCGTTTCAACTCGGAATTAAGTGTCGTTTGAACCATTGTGAAGCTGACTCGATGGGCTATGCATCCATTTACACTTCTAAAAAGCTTAAAAACATCTCCTTAGCATCATCTCCTCCATTTTCACAATAATTCACCTAAACCCTGAAAAGCACAAGAAAGCACCGAGTAACTCTATCCAATGTGGTAAAATGTATGTTTTATGCCTTAAGATTTCACACATAAATGTGCTCATCAGATTCCCCCACACTTGAACATTACTTGTTCTCAAGTAAAGCAAAAGATAAACTAACCTAGAATGCAAAAAAAAATCCTAACTCACTTTCGTAGGAATCACGGTTGCACTTAGCATGTGCAACAAGCCTTTCAACCCTTAGGTTACCCCTAATGGACGAGTTGTGTCTCGTGAGTGTTTGCAGTGAATATACACCCAAAATTCAATAAATCAAAAAAAATGATGTAAATTTTTCTCATGGCATAAGTAAGATAGGGCACACATTCTCAAAGAAATACTCAACTAAAGATTAAGGAGCCAAAGGTTCCCCCACACTTGAATTTTATCACCCCACATCAATTCAAGTAACAAGCATGCATCAAGGTCAAGGGATCTCCTCATATTTTCTAAACACTACTCACCTTCAAGTAAACCACTCATAGCACTGATGGAACCAAAGACTTAGGCATTGAGTATTTTTTACCATACTTTCTTTTCCAGGCATTAAGGCAAAAGCTTTTTTTTTTTTCTTTCTCAACAACAAACTCTTTTTCTACTCTACTACTGTTCTCTGAATGACATGGTGGAGCATACACCAGACACCCAAATACTTGGTAGCTTTGCTTTTTGCATGTATCCATAAGACATTGAGACATTGATGCAAGAGTTTTTTTTTTTTTTTTTTGAGTTTCGTTCCAAGGAATTTCGATCAAGTCACCCTGCTTCATAAGGCACAGTGCCCTGTCTAGTCCCAAGGAATTCCACTTTTCTTTTTGTTTCTCTCTCTTTTTTCTTTTTTCATTCACTTTCACTTTCATGCCTTGCCACAAACAAATTGGTCTCAACTACTAGCCAAAAGATCAAAGGGGTCCATAAACACATAGAAGAATTTAACCATCACATGAAGTAGCACTCATATTTTCAAACTCAATCCCCATCACCGGATACAAACCAACTACCATCCTTGAAAAGGGATTTTTTTATTATTTCGCATGCTAGGAGGGCACCTAATTCCCTCTCACTCTCGCTTTGCAAATCGAAGAGACTTATGCACATAACCAAAAACTATCGCCACAATCAAAATTCACAAAATTCACAATTAAAGTCCAACACACCCCCCCCACACTTAATTCATGCAGTGTCCTCAATGCATGCAGAAAAGAAAGAATAAGGACAAGGGAGGGGATACATACCAGGATATCAGGGGTCAAGGTAAAGAGGCTCATGGAGATTCATGACCTCTTCTTCAACTGGAGTAGGCATCTCTATGTACGGCTTCAATCTTTGGCCATTGACCTTGAAAGTAGCTCCTGTACTTGGATTGAGGACTTCAACAGCCCCATGAGGATAAATTTTTTGAACAATATAGGGGCCATCCCATCTAGAACGCAGTTTACCTGGAAAGATATGCAAACGAGAATTGTACAACAAAACATTCTGGCCTACCTCAAAAGATTTTCTCAAAATGTGTCTATCATAGAAAGCCTTGGTTTTTTCCTTGTAAATCCGGGCATTCTCATATGCCTCATTCCTAAGCTCTTCCAACTCAGATAGTTGGAGTTTCCTATGGGCACCTGCAGTGCATAGGTCAAAGTTAAGCTTCTTGATAGCCCAAAAGGCCTTGTGCTCAATCTCTACAGGTAAGTGACATACCTTTCCATACACCAGACGGTACGAAGATTGACCAAGATCGATCTTGAAGGCTGTCCTATGGGCCCACAACGCATCTACTAACCGGTTAGACCAATCCTTGCGATTCGGGTTGATGGTTTTCTCAAGAATTTGCTTGATCTGCCTATTTGAAACCTCAACCTGGCCACTGGTCTGGCAATGGTAGGGTGTGGCCAACTTATGGACGACACCATACTTTTTCATGAGGGCCTCAAAAGGCCGATTATAAAAATGCTTGCCCCGATCACTAATGATAGCCCGGGGAGTATCAAAACGGGAGAAGATGTTCTCCTTCAGAAATTTCACAACCACCTTGTGGTCATTGGTCTTACAAGCAACTGCCTCAATCCATTTGGACACATAGTCCACAGCAAGTAATATGTATAGGTTACCAAAAGAGTTAGGAAAAGGCCCCATGAAATCAATACCCCATACATCAAACACCTCAACCACCAGAATTGGGTTGAGGGGCGGGGCATCATATTTCTCTTAGTAAGACGCCCTAAGGATTGGCATGAAGAACATGCCCTGCAATAAGTAAAAGCATCTTTAAACAGACTAGGCCAATAAAATCCACACTGTAAAACTTTGGCGCAGTCTTATTAGGCCCAAAATGGCCTCCACAAGCCTGATCATGGCAAAAAGATAAGACAGATTGTTGCTCATGATCAGGGACACATCTCCGGATTACTTGATCCAGACAAGTCTTAAAAAGATAAGGATCATCCCAAAAGAAATATTTAACTTGTGAAAAGAAATGATTCTTATCTTGGGTGGACCAATGTGCAGGTGTCACACCCGTAACCAGATAATTAACAATGTCAGCAAACCAAGGTTCACTAGACACTGCCATCAGATACTCATCAGGAAAATTCTCGTTGACTGGAGAATCAACAGTCAAGGAATTAGGCAGCCGGGATAGATGGTCTGCAACCAAATTTTCACACCCTTTCTTATCCCTAATTTCAAGATCAAATTCTTGTAACAAAAGAACCCACCTAATGAGGCGAGCCTTGGCATCTTTCTTCTGCACAAGATATTTGATAGCTGCATGGTCAGTATAAACAATCACATGTGATCCAACCAAGTAGGACCTAAACTTCTCTAAAGCAAACACAACAGCTAAAAATTCTTTCTCAGTGGTGGTATAATTAAGCTGTGCATTATTAAGAGTCCTGCTTGCATAATAAATCACATGGGGTAATTTGTTGATACTTTGCCCAAGAACAGCCCCTATAGCAAAATCAGAGGCATCACACATAAGCTCAAATGAAGCTATCCAATTTGGAGCTTGAATAATGGGGGCTGAAGTCAACGCTCTTTTCAATTGCTCAAAACTATCATGACACTTAGAAGAGAAATCAAATGGGCAGTCCTTTGCCAAAAGAGAGGTGAGAGGTCTAGCTATCTGGCTAAAATCCTTGATGAATCTTCTATAAAAACCTGCATGGCCAAGAAAAGATCTAATGTCCTTCACACTCTTAGGTGGTGGTAAATTGGCTATAAGGTCCACCTTAGATCTATCAACCTTGATCCCTTCTTTGGACACAATGTGACCAAGAACTATACCTTGCTTTACCATGAAGTGGCACTTCTCCCAATTCAGGACCAAGTTCTTTTCTATGCATCTTTTAAGAACCAAAGAGAGATGATGCAAGCAATTAGAAAAAGTAGAGCCGTGAATAGAAAAATCATCCATAAACACCTCTAGGAAGTGCTCTACCATATCAGAAAAAATACTCATCATGCACCTTTGGAATGTAGCAGGGGCATTGCAAAGCCCAAAAGGCATACGCCGGTAAGCAAAGGTTCCATAAGGGCATGTGAAAGTAGTCTTGTGTTGGTCCTCTAAAGCAATAGGAATTTGGTTATAGCCTGCATAACCATCAAGAAAACAATAATATTCATGGCCAGCTAGTCTCTCTAACATCTGATCAATAAAAGGCAAGGGGAAGTGGTCCTTCTAAGTTGTCGCATTCAATTTCCTATAGTCAATGCACACTCTCCATCCCGTTTCGATACGGGTTGGAATCAACTCATTATTGGCATTCTCAACTACAGTGACTCCTCCTTTCTTAGGCACAACCTGCACAGGACTCACCCATTGGCTATCAGAAATAGGATAAATGATGCCATGATCCAAGCATTTTAGGATCTCTTTCTTGATTGCCTCTTTCATCACAGGATTAGCCCTCCTTTGGGGTTCCCTAGAAGGTTTGGCACTCTCCATCAGATGTATATGATGTTGAACAATGGAGGGGCTAATACCTTTGATGTCAGATATGGTCCAACCTATGGCTTCCTTATGGTCCTTTAGAAGCTTAATCAACTCTTCTTCCTGAATAGAAGTCAAATCAGAAGCAATAATAATAGGAAGAGTATGATCATGTCCTAAGAAGGCATACTTGAGGTTGGAGGGCAATGCCTTCAACTCTAATGTGGGGGGGCTCAATAATAGAGGATTTGGGAATGGAAGTGGATAGGGGTCCAAGGGGCTCCAAAGGTGGTTGGATGCTCCAGACCTCAGATAAGGGAGTATCATCAACACCCTCCAATTCCTGCATATATTCTTGAAATCCCGAATCAAAATCAATCTCAAAGAATGTATCAATATCATCGAAAAATCCTTGAAGCATATGCACCTCTTCATCCATGTCAGGCTGCTTGCCCAACCTAAACACATTGAAGTCAACAGAAGTATTGCCAAAAGATAATTTCATGAGACCATTCCTGCAATTGATTAAAGCATTACTGGTAGCTAGGAATGGTCTACCCAATATGATTGGAATTTGGTCCTTGAAGTTGGCAGTGGGTTGGGTATCTAAAACAATAAAATCCACAGGAAAAATAAATTCCCCAACCTTCAATAGGACATCCTCAATCATTCCCTTAGGAATTTTAACCGACCGATCTGCAAGTTGAAGAGTAATTTTGGTCGGTTTCAGTTCTCCCAATCCCAGTTGTTGGTAGACATGAAAGGGTAAGAGGTTCACACTTGCACCAAGGTTCAATAAGGCATGATCAATAGTAGTATGGCCTATAGTGCAAGAGATGGTGGGGCTTCCCGGATCCTTATGCTTGGCAGCTACTGGCTGTGAGATTAGAGAACTAATGTTAGCAGCCAAGAATGCCTTTTTGGGCACATTGGTGGTCCGCTTTTGGGTGCATAAGTCTTTGAGGACTTTAGGATAAGCGGGGATCTGGGCAATAGCATCCAACAAGGGGATATTCACCTGAACCTGTTTGAACACATCCAATATCTTCTCCACAGAAGGAGACTTCTTACTAACCAACCTATTTGGGAAAGGAGCAGGTGGGGTATAAATTCTTTCAGGGTCGGTCTTTTTAACTTCCTCAACAGAATCCTCTTTGGTTTCCTCAACCAAATCATTTGGTATATCTTTAGGTTCATCAGACGAACCTGAAATAGTAGGCACTTCAATGGCCTCTTCAGGAGGGGGAGAGTCAACAGGAGTATGAGATGATAAAGACTGAGGTGCACTAGCCTGTTGATACTCACGGCCACTCCTTAAAGTATAAACAACATTTACCTGTCTAGAGGGCCCTTGGTGTTGTTGGCCTTATGCAACATTGGTTGGAGGAGCTTGGATACCTTGCTGAATATGAACTTGATGCCTAGAATTTGGCTCAGGCTGGCTAGGTAACTTCCCTATTTTCCTCTCATGCAGGATTGTGACAAGCTAGGTGAGTTGTTTTTCCATGTTATTGTGGTTTTTCATGAGAAGAACTATCTTGTTGTCCATCTCATTCAATCTTATTGCCTCTCCTGTATTGGTAAACCCTGGGGGTTGCTGATAAGGTGCAAGGAGAGGAGGCCTAGCAGAATTAATAGAAGGTCCTAGATGAGGACAAGGGGGAAAGGGGTTAGAAGACATTCCTTGGCTTTGTGGTGCATAGTTGGGCCTTTGGGCACCAACCTGGCCTTGATGGTTAAAGTTGGATGGGCCTGCTTGGTTCCCTTGATTCCATGAGAAATTGGGGTGATTTCTCCATCCTGGATTGTAAGTATTACTATATGGGTTATTTTGGTAGAGAGCACTTACATTCTCAGTGCTGGAATTGCCCACCAAGGTGTTGGGGCATTCCTCAGAAAGGTGTCCAGGGGTTTGGCACCAACTACATACCGACACATGGTTGACCTGGTTGACCGGATTAACTGGTATAGGCTCTTTAAGAACTATGGACTCCAACCGTTTTATGAGACTGTCAAGTTTGGCCTCCTTGGCTGGCATACCCTCAATGAGATACCCCTTAGTGGTCCTTTCAGCCTCTTGGGAAGATTCCCATTCCCTAGTCTTATCAGCCAAGTTGGTTAAGAATGTCCATGCATCATTCTCCTCAGAAAAAGAAGTAAAGCCTACTGGACATATAGACTCTACAAGTTGCTTGGTCTGATAATCAATACCCTCATAAATAATTTGGCATAGCTGCCACAAGTCAAAACCATGGTGAGGGCATTCTAAGAGGAGGTCCTTGAATCTTTCCATGAATTTAGAAAAGGACTCATGTGGTTTCTGCCTGAACTGAAGGATGTCACTTTTAAGCTTATTGGTCTTGTGAAGAGGGAAGAATTTTCTCAAAAAGACAATGGTGAACTCATCCCATGTATTAATGGAGTTTGTTGGCAGTCCATAGAGCCACTTCTTGGCCTGGTCTTTCGAGGCAAAGGGTATAAACCTAAGCCTAACTGCATCATCAGTCAAATTCTGGACCTTAATTAGAACACAGACCTCCTCAAATTCCCTAAGGAAGAGATATGCATCCTCATTAGCCATCCCATGGAAATGGGGTAGCATGCTGATGAAGTTAGTCTTGAGTTCATAGTTATTCCCTGTAACAACAGGTAGACTAATGCATGAGGGTTGTGCAGCCCTGGTGGGGTAAAACCTATCCTTAAGAGTCTTGGGTTGTTGGTCACCCATGGTCAAAGGTGGTAGAGAAGGTGGTCTTCTAATAAGACGATTACTTGAATCACGAGTCCACACCTTAGCCACCTAAACAAATATGAGGTCTCCTTTGAAAAATTAAAGAAAATAAATAAATAAATAAATAAAAGATTTAAGGAAAAAAATACTAAAAATAAGAGGGAGCCCAAGGTAGATAGTGCATCTATCCCTCAAAAATCGAAACAATGGTTCCAAAGCTGTAAGGATGCCATATAGGTTGACAGCAAGGGAACCCGTATAGCCTTCTATAGCCACCTATGTGTGACTTTAATATGGATTCTGATGTAGAATGGAGGTCTACTATACATTTATGTTTCCAACACTCTCACTATGTCGCTTTCCTGTTATCAAGAGTGGTCACCTCCAAAGATAAGTCACATGTCAATCCACCCAACCAAGTCAAGATGTAGCGTCATAGGTAACTTAATCCTATGAGGGACACCAAAAGATGGAGGGTTGAAGCATATGAAGGACTTTAGATTGGGCGCATACTATTTGAAACAGAAGAGAAACAAGAAGAGGTTTTCAAAAACTGATTTTTTTTTTTTTTCAAAAAAAAGAAGAGAAAATAATAAACTAAAACACTTCGAACTACTTAAAAATCAGATAAATAAAATGGACAATAATCTCCTCGGCAATGGCGCCAAAAAACTTGTTTGAGTTAAAATAAAACCACAAGCGTACGGGTCAATCGTAGCTACGGGTCGAACACGAGGAGATATACGTCACTCTATTTAACTAACTTAAAAGTAATGCAAAGTGAACCAAATTAAAGTGTTAAATTAAACTAATTAAACTAACGAAAATCAATGCATCCTAACTCATAAGCATCTAACAAAATTAAGGGATTAAATCAGCGTCCTAACACATGAGCATCTAACCTATCAAACTAAAGCGAATTGAAAGGAATAAAAATACAGCCACACATACTAACCATATAAAAAGAAATAAGGGAATAGAAATGCATCCATAAACCACAACCATATAAAATTAAAATAAAAGAAATAAAGGGGGAAGAAGAAGAAGATAGAGAGAGATAGAGGAGATGGAGAATGAGATTGAGGGTTTAGATAGTAAAACCTGGATATGCTTACATGAATGTAATTGAAAAGCTTGAATACTTGCATAAACTTACCATGACCTCCTCTTCTAAATCTTCAAGTCTTGTCATCAACTTAAGAACTTAGACTAGAAGGCTTAAAACCTAAACTAGAATTAATAAATTACAACCCAATTGAAGACTTAAATTAAAATTAAAGCATAAACTAAACCTATTATAACCATTAACTAAAAATCATAAAAACAAACTAGAACTTAGAAAAGCAAAAAATCACAAATTAGAAGGAGAAGAAGAGAAGAAATTTCACTAAGTGAATGAGCAATTTTTACAAGAGAGGTAGGGGGTATTTATAGGTGGAAGAGAGGAGAAGAGAGAAGATGGAAGTGTAGGAGAAATATTCCCTAAGAAAAGAGAATATTCTCTTCTCTTTCCTCTTTTACAATGCCTTGAATCCTAAGAAAAAAGAAAAAAATAGAAAGAAGAAGAAGAGAAGATTGTTTACATAGACCTTCTATTTCTAGAAAAATAAACTTCCAATTCTAACAAGTGCTTCCTTTTCTTTGTAGATATCTTCTCCAAGCAATAAAATCAAAGCATCTTTGATTTTTCAACCTTCCATAGATGAGAAAATATAAATCTATCCCAAATAGAATTTCAGAAGTGCCCTTGAGAAGTTGGAGGAGAGAGAGAGTAAGGGTGATGACTAGGATTCCTTTAAGAATAAATAAAATACTCATTCTGTCCTTCAGAAAACGTGGAGCATGGGGTACTTATATAGGTCTCACCACTGTGTTCCTTGCGAAAAATCACCCAAAATAGACCCAAATTTCATCCAATTCGGAGTTGGGGAGCCCAAGATATCTCAAGTTGAAGTTGGACTGTCCAGAGCCTTCCAAATGGAATCTTTCGGGTACAGAAAAGTAACTTCTGATAATTCGTTAAGACCCCTGAAATCCGAACTTCCGCTTCACTTTGTCCCCGTCTGACTGTCAATAATTATAAACAAACCCCTGCATACCATTTTCTTGCGTCGTTACGGAAACGGCCATAACTTCTTCGTTTCAACTCGGAATTAAGTGTCGTTTGAACCATTGCGAAGCAGACTCGATGGGCTATGTATCCATTTACACTTCTAAAAAGCTTAAAAACATCTCCTTAGCATCATCTCCTCCATTTTCACAATAATTCACCTAAACCCTGAAAAGCACAAGAAAGCACCGAGTAACTCTGTCCAATGTGGTAAAATGTATGTTTTATGCCCTAAGATTTCACACATAAATGTGCTAATCAGACGCCACTCCTATCCACTTTGTTCCAAGATTTTGCGATGGTGAGTTCTTTCTTCTTTATCTATTTTGTATTTTCTCTTTTTGGTTCAGCCCTTTTGACTCAAGCTCGGCTCGTTTTCTCAGGGTTTCTCCAAGGCGGTCGAGGCCACTCTTCGGCTTGAGAGGATGCTTATAGACAACGCCTCCCTCGATGCGCAGGCCAAGATTATGGGGAAGGAGGCCAGGAAGGCGATCAGAGCGCGCCGTGAGGTGGAGGGGAAGGCCGAGAAGGCTGAGTCCAACCTCAAAGCTCTTTAGGATGAGATGTACTCCGTCCGAGTCCAACATGAGAAGGAGGTGCAGGCCCTAAAGGCCGAGCTCGAGCTGGAGAAGAAGAGAACCGAGATCGAGTTGACTGATGCTTGAGCAGAGGCGGTGGAGGAGTACCTTCAATTGAAGGACTTTAATGAGCTGTGCCATGGCTTGCACAAGTCCTCGTATTCGGTTGGCTACGACTCAGGCCGAGCCAACCTGTTGGCCGAGATCAAGGCCGCCTTCCCCAACCTCAACCTCTCTTAGTTCGATGAAGATGCAGCCACCGTGGTTGAGGACTTGGGTGAGGAGGACAGGGTTGAGGTTCTCCAGGCTATTACGACTGAGGTCACCCCACTGGCCGAGCCGTCTACTCATGTCGAGGACCCGAAAGGCCCCCCAACTGAGGACCCTACCAAGGACGCCCCCAAGAACGTCGCCGAGGACCCTGTCGATCCCCCCGCACTCTAAAGTCTTTTATTTTTTCTTGCTGATGATGTACATGTCCCCATGTTCGGGGTTTTAGCAACTTTTCATTTTCTTCTTTTTTTTTTTTTTTTTTTTTTTGTGGTATTGTGCCAAGCTATCGTCTTTTGTATGCAATGCGCCAAACTTTTCGGCTTTCAATCAATGAAATGTCTATTTCCTTCCAAATTTGTGTAAGTATTTGCATTCGGCCGTTTTCTTTTATCACTTTGACAACGTTGTTCTCGTGTCCGAGCACCGACACCGAGCACTCAGACTGAATGCTCAGCCGAGCTTGATGCCTTAGTAATTTTTCTTCATGTAACCTTAGCTGCCAGTTCGCCCTCGGAGTTCAGACTTAGCGTAAAAATACTGGGCCGAGGTCGATCTCTCAGCCGAGCTTAGCTCCTTGCTTAATTTTTCTAACAGTAGTTGGGTGATTCTTTGTTCAACCTCAGTCACCTGTCTGTTCGGCCGTCGTGCTCGGCTTTAGGATAGTTAATCCGAGAAGGTTAGTTTTATGGGTCAGCCAGCCTATGAGGGCTGGTCTTATGACCTTATTGCCGATCTATGAGAGTCGGTCTTTGTTTTCAGCCAACCTATGAGGATTGGTCTTATGACTTGCTTGCCGACCTATGAGGGTCAGTCTTCGACGTCGGCTAATCTATGAGGATTGGTCTTATGACTTGGGTGCTGACTTATAAGGGTCGGTCTTCGACGTTGGCCAATCTATGAGGATTGGTCTTACGACTCAGTGTGTTGTAGACTTGAAATAGACTTGGGAGTGGGGGAGAATCTCATCTTATTGAATTTCAAAACTTCAAGTAGACATCTGAATTGAACTGGACATAAAAGTTGAGGCTGAAGCCGAGAACATAGGTGAAGACAAGTATGCACAGATTGAGCCGAGCTGAACAGAATACTAATTGAAAAAATTTCCTCAAATTCTTAGAATTCCATGGCCTCGGTACCTTCTTGCCCCTCAGAGTCTGCAAGCGATACGTCCCTGGGCGAATTTGCTTGGAGACTATGTATGGTCCCTCCCAATTTGGCGCTAACTTTCCATGCTATCTCGGCTGAGATGCGCTAACTTTCCTGGGGACGAGGTCACTTTGGCGAAAGTGCCTTTCCTTCACCCTCGAGTCGTAGTACTTTGCTGTCTTCTACTGGTAAGCCATAGTCCGAAGCAATGCATTCTCTCTTACTTCATCGAGGAAGTCAAGGTTTGCTCTTAATTCGTCTTCATAGGTTTTCTCGTCAAAGTTGAGTACTCTATATGACGAGGCTTTGACCTCTACGGGGGTGAGCACTTCGGTTCCGTATGCCAGCCAAAATGGGCTTTCTCCTGTAGGTGTCCTCATAGTAGTCCGATACGCCTAGAGCACGCTCAGTAGCTCCTCTACCCATCTTCCCTTTGCTTCGTCCAACCTTCTCTTTATCCTCGCTAGTAGTGTGCGGTTTAACACTTCTACTTGTCCATTTGCCTTTAGATGAGCTACTGCCACCGGACGGAAATCTATGTAGAAGTGTTTGCAAAATTTTCAGAAGCTTGGGTTATTGAATTGTGCGCCGTTGTCCGTGATGAGAACCTTGGGTAGTCCGAACCGATAGATTATCTTGTCTCGAAAAAACTTCTCCATAGTCTTCTCAGTGATGGTGGCCAAGGGCTCGGCCTCGACCTACTTGGTGAAGTAGTCGATGACTACCACTAAATATTTCTGATTTTTGGAAGCTGGGGTAAAATCTCCGAGGATATCCATCCCCCACATGGCAAACGGTATCGGGCTCAGCATCGGGGTAAGCTTCGTCGCAAGTTGGCTCAGGACGGGCGCGAACAGTTGGCATTTTTCACATGTCTTCACGTATTTTATGGCATCTTCTTGCATTCTCGGCCAATAGAATCCTTGCCGAAGTATCTTATATGCCAATGCTCGGCTACCCATGGGGCTCCCACATATGCCTTCGTGTACTTCCTCCATGGTGTACTCAGCACCTTTTGGTCTGAGACATCGGAGGAGGGGAGCCGAGACAGCCCTCTTGTACAGAACACCATCGATTAAGGTGTATTTTGTGGCTCGGATCTTGACCTTTCTCGCTTCATCCCGGTTCTCCAGGAGTTGGTCATTTTCTAGATAGTTGACAATCGGGTCTATCCAGGTTGGCCCATCTTCCTCGATATGCACAACGCTCTCTTCTTGTAAGGAGGGCTTATCAAGGATTTCTATGTATACTGATCGGCTCAGATTTGGGAAGTCGACTTCGGCCAATCTTGAGAGGGAGTCGGCCACAACATTCTCTTCTCTTAGCACTCGGACCATCTCAAAATGCTCGAGCTCAGAGATCAGTGCTCGGGCTCGGCTTAGGTATGCTATCATCCTTTCATTCTTGGCCTCGTATTCTCCATTGATTTGGTTGACCACAAGCTGCGAGTTGCTCCATACTTTTAGCTTATTGACACCTATGGCCTTGTTGACTCTGAGTCCGGCTAGGAGGGCTTTATACTTAGCCTCGTTGTTGGAGGCTGGGAATTTGAATCTCAGGGCGTATTGGATGCGAAACCCCTTGGGGCTAACTAATATCAAGCCCGCTCCACACCCGACGAAAATGCTCGAGCCATCAATATTCATGACCCATGATTGTTCGCCCTCAGGCTCGGCCTCGGCCTCTTCTGTTGACTCGATACCTCGCACTCTGAGCTCGAGTATAGTGCACTCCGCAATGAAATTGGCCAATGCTTGTCCCTTTATCGCCGTCCTTGGGCGATAGCTTATATCGTACTCACTCAGCTCCACCGCCCATGCGATCAATCGACCTGACACATCTGGGTTGTGTAGTATCTTCTTGAGGGGTTGATCGGTTAACACCGTGATTGGATGAGCTTGAAAGTATGGCCTCAGCTTTCTTGCGGCCGTGACAAGGGCAAAAGCTACCTTCTCAAACTTGGAGTATCTTATCTCGGCGTCGACGAGAAAATGGATAATGTAATATATGGGCTTTTGTGCTTGGCCCTCCTCCCTAATCATTACCGCACTGACCGCCACCAGGGTCGCGGCCAAGTAAATTTGGAGCTCTTCATTTGGCTCAGGTCGGGAGAGGAGAGGCGGATTCTCCAAGTACTTCTTCATCTCTTCAAAAGCTCGTTGGCATTCATCCATCCACACAAAATCTTTCACGCTTTGAATGTTCTTCAAAGTTTTAAAGAACGGCAAGCATTTATCGCCCGATCTCGATATGAATCGTGTCAGCGCCGCTACTCTTCCGTTCAGCCTTTGTACCTCTCAGATCATCTTTTGAGGGCTCATCTCTTAAATGGCCTTGATCTTTGTCGGGTTGGCTTCAATGCCCCGAATGGAGACCATGAAGCCAAGGAATTTTCCCGAAGTCATGCCAAAGGCGCATTTGGCTGGGTTCAGCTTCATTTGGTTCTTCCTCAGTACTCCAAAAGCTTCTTCGAGGTCAGCCAAGTGATGCTCAGCCTTTAAGCTCTTCACTAACATGTCATTCACATATACTTCCATGTTTCGGCTTATCTGTTCATGGAACGTGTGGTTCACCAACCGTTGGTACGTCGCTCCGGTATTCTTCAATCCGAACGGCATGACTTTGTAACAAAAATTTTCTTGGCTTGTCTGGAAGGCCTTGTAGGACTCATCCTCTTAATGCATTAGGATTTGATTGTAACCGGAGTACGCATCCATGAAGCTCAGCATCACGTGCCCAGCAGTGGCGTCTATCAACAGGTCGATCCGAGGTAGCAGATACTCATCTTTCTGGCATGCCTTGTTGAGGTCGGTATAATCGACGCACATTCTCCACTTCCCGTTCGGCTTGGGAACCATGATGACGTTCGCCAACCAAGTCAAGAATTTTTCTTCTCGGATGAACCCTGACCGTCGTAGCTTCTCCACCTCTTCTTTGATCGCGGCTTGGCGGTCAAGGGCATAATTTCTTCTCTTCTGCTAGATCGGCTTTTAGCTCAGATCCACATGGAGTCGGTGCTCAGCTATGTGCCTTGGTATATCGGGCATGTTGGCGGCCGACCAGGAGAAGACGTCGACATTCATTTTTAAGAAATTTCCAAGCCGATTCCTTTGCTCCTCGCTCAGCAGTTATCCGAGTTGTACCATCTTCGTTGGATCTTTGTCACTAAGGGAGAATGGGATTAGGTCTTCCATGGACCTTCCGTGTCTTTCAGTGAGCTCATCCCGCTGGTCTTCAGGGAGGTGCTCAATGCACATAGCCATTCCCCAGACATTTCCTTTATTCTGCTTGATAAATGTTGCGTAATATTCCCGAGCCTTCTTTTGGTCACTTGGATTTCTCCGATCCCGTTCTCTGTGGGGAACTTCATCTTAAGTGTATCGGCGAAATGATGGCATGGAGAGCGGTGAGGGATGGGTGACCAAGTATAGCATTAAAAGCCACCACCGACCGTACCACCATGAACTTGACTTGGATTGTCGTCTGACACGGGGCTTGTCTGAACGTGACTAATAAGTCGATCGACCCTTTGATCTAGCCGCGGCTCCTGAGAATCCATGGAGGGAGGTTCCTTCAGGCTTGAGC
This sequence comes from Telopea speciosissima, assembly GCF_018873765.1. NCBI lineage: Eukaryota > Viridiplantae > Streptophyta > Magnoliopsida > Proteales > Proteaceae > Telopea > Telopea speciosissima. Next base: position 16,435,902 of record NC_057921.1, read on the forward strand.
ACATCATCGCCGAAGCCAAACTATCGATACACGTCAAGTGCCATAAGATCCACCGGTGCTCCCGTATCGATCAACACTTGGTGAACCGGTCTCCTCGCGATTTCCACCTGCGCTACCAAAGCGTCGTCATGAGGTAAACTTATACCTTCGAGGTCGGCCTCAGTGAAGTAGATTGTCGCCTCAGATTTTGGCTTTTTGGTCGGCATCTCCGCAACCCTGATGAACTGAGCATTCGCCTTGGCTTTCCTGGTGGATTCTTGTCCGGGTCCTCCAAGGATGGTGTGTATGGGTGCTCCTTTGTCGTTGCTCAGCTCTGCTCCATCGTCCTTCCTTTCAGTTCGGGCCTTAGGTTCATCGTGCTCAGCCCTCTGGCTCTCTATCCTCGGTTCAGCCTTTTTCTAATCGCGGTTCTCCAGTCGCCGACCTCCACGCACTTCTCGGCTTCCTTTGACATATCACTTCAGATGCGCCGCCTTGATCAGGTCATTTCTCTTTTCAACTGAGAAGAATCTTCGGTGTCATGACTGGTGTCTTTGTGGAATTGACAATACTTGTTGGGATTCTGGGATGACCCGACTTACATCGGTCACGGTCGATGGATATAACCATCGTCTTGAATTTGCATCAGAATTTCCTTTCACGAAGTGTTCAAGGGTGTGTACTCGGGACTTCAAGCTCGGTTCATTCTCTTGGCTCGGCTGTCAGTCTTGGTCCGCTTTTCATCTTTGAGGTCATCGATTGTCGACCTTTTCTTTTAGGCCTTGCCTTTGCTCGCCTTCCGTGCTAGGAGGACCTTCGCCATGTTTGCGAATTCGTTGCACCTCTCTAATAGTTCAGCCATGATCTTGGTTGGTTTCTGAGCCAAATCTTTGATGAGGTCCATGTCTGGGAGACCATTGCTCATTGCCATATGGGTCGTGGCCTCATCCAAGTCCTTAATGTCCAAAGATTCCTTGTTGAAATGAGAGACGAATGCTCAAATCGACTCGTCAGGCCTTTGCTTCACGCTAAGGAGGTTGACTGTCGTCTTCTTGTGCTTCATGCTACTCTGGAAATGCATGGTGAAGGCTCGATAGAGCTGAGCAAAGCTTGTGATGGAGTTCGACGGCAACCAAGAGAATCATGAGGTCGCCGCACCCTTAAGAGATGACAGGAAAGCTCGGTAAGAAACAATTTCCGTTCCCCCATACATGGTCATCATCGCGTTGAAGTAGTTGATGTGGTCCGTTGGGTGGATGGTCCCGTCATACCAGTCTAAGGGAGGTGGCTTGAACCCAGTCGATAGTGGTGCGGTCATGCTCTCGAAAGGATAAGGGTATCGCTCGACTAGCGAGTAGGCATCGGGGGTCGCCGATTGCTTTAATCCCTCAACTTGCTCGGCCAATTCCTATAGCCTCATCTCTACCTCAGTTTCAGGTGCTCGGTCATTCAACTCTTCAGCTCGGTGCTGGTTTTCTTGTTCATCCGATCAAGGTCGGCCATTTTGCCCCTCGGCCCGAGATCAGTTTGCACGCTAGTCCTGCCGTTCTGTTCGGCTTGGCCAACCTCACTCCTTCTTGTTTGTCTCTCCCCTTGGAAATTGGACCCACGGGGGCTCCTCTGTTGTTCTTCTCAGAGAGGCAGGCTTCGGCGCTGAGGGCTATGGCAAGATCTTTCTCCTTCCCTCGCGACACTTCTCCCGGTGGGCTCCTCCCATTGTTCTCGGCGTCCCCTCGGCTGCCCGTCCTCCCCGAGTCAGCCAAAAAATACCGATCTTCTAGCGATCGAAGTTGCTGGCTCAATCTCTCGTCCCGCGCTCGGGCTCCGACAATGCTCCAGCTCATCCCGTCGGGCACTCCTATTGGGATGCGGGGGTGGAGTTTCCTGACCGGGCGGATGAGATGACACTGCTCGGCTTGGCTCGGGTTGCACAACCGGGGCCTGGCCCAACAACCCCGCTTGGGCCATCTGACCCATGAAAGTACGCAACATCTCATTAGTGTACAAGAGTTGCAATTGAAGGTCCATGACTTGCCGATTATATGTCGGGGGCCTCGGGATCCAAATTCCCTAGCACGGGTGGAAGCGACGGTAAATCTGGCCCTTGTCGGTTCAGCTCTGCTTGGGGCCGCCCTTCTGCTATCGTGTCCAACACACTTCCACCATTTCCACCGTCCATCGGTGGAATTGGGTTGGTAGTGATGCCCCCGCTATGCTAAGCTCCTCCCCCTCTTGGGGGTCTTCGGACAGTGCCTGGCCACGACGCTTTAAGGGGTGGCGAGTGTCTCGTCTGCCTATCGGGCTACGGCTCATCCCCATGGGAGGCAGAGCCGTGTTGTCCCAATCTTGTTTGCACAAGCATTGTCTTTACCCCATTGATTGGTAGAAATGATGATGACTAGATGACGTCGTTCCCTCAGACGGTGCCAAATCTGTTGCGTGTGAAAACCTCCGTTGCCCGGTTTGCCCGCGGATGAGCCTACAAAAATTGAGTGAGCACAAGAGAGCTGGTGTGGCTCCGGCCAAGGACTCTTTGATGCTTAAGTTAGGTCTCCGATGCAACAACGTATCAGCTTAGTAACAAGTGAGTTGAGCATTTGAGCTCTATACCTGAGTATTTATAGGATGAGATGAGGCGGCTGGATGAGTCCTGGTATGGTAAGAGTCTGCAACCGGTTGGGCTCTTCCACACGGTGCGGAGTGGAGAGTGATTTTCGGAGTCGGGTTGCTAATAAGGTAAGAGTCCTTATCGAGGTGGGATTCTATTGCGTCCCGGGATTGCGCCCCGATTCGTACCCCATGATTCTCGGGACATGCTGACGTGGCCCCGTGATCTGGGGCAAGTTGTTATTACTGCTTCTAGAGGGGCCTCAACCTCGGGCGGTCGTGCCCCTGGGCACTCGACTTCGTGATTAGCACGGGTGACGGGTGAGCTGCACCATAAGCGTCATGCTCAGCTAGGACAGCTCGGCCTAGCTCTCACCATCAGAGACACGATGATCCTATGGCCAAAAATAGCGAGCTTGGGTTGGTGCTCGGTGAACATTGTGTTCGGCCATGTTAGTGATCAGGGTGTTCATCCTTCTCTTCAGCATCTAGTTCAGTGCCGCACCACTTGGTTCGGCTCGGCCCTTGGGTTCGGCCTCGATCCATCCATGTGTCACCCTTTGAGTGGATGGTAATTTTATGACTCATCAGGAAATACGAATGACATGATAAAGAGAGGTAAAAGAAGAACTCAAAAATAGGCATAACACAATGTTGAGCATATGAAACTAGACCATAAAGAATCATGAAGGCATATACATGACAAAACACGGAAGTAGAAAATACAACCTACATGTATGTATGCGCGGAGAGGAGGTGCAAAAAAGAAGCATGGGATTTATACTATGAGGGATGGGGATCATTTAAGGATGCATGTAAGTAAGAGAGATACATCATAAGAAGGAAAAAGGCGAGGAACGGGAGTCATCACCATCTAGAGAGATGGGATCACTCACTTCTGGAGATGCAAAATAAAAGTAAGTGAAAACCACGTAAGCCATAGGTGAAAATAGAAAAGATAGCCTACCTATTAAGAAGAGACCAAAATGAAGATGTGGAGGTTTTCCTTTCGTAACTCAGGAGCTTTGTACGGGGGAGCAAGTATCGTCAATTGTGAGGCTTCTCTTGTCTCTTGTACTCAAGCACTTTGTAGTCAAGCTGAGATATCCAGATTGGTGTTTCCAAGTCTTGAACTTGAAGCTTCAAGTGGGTTCGTGTTGAAGGTAATGGAAGGCAAATAGCCAAGGCCAAGAGAGGGCCAAAACTAAGGACTCAAAGCTTTTGTGTGGAGGCTAAGTATGGATGCAAGGGAAGCTATCTCTGAACTAGGGGATTAAGCAAAGCTTATAGAAGGTCCATGTAACCCTCCTCAATGTGAGAGGGGGTGTATTTATAGATGTAGAGGGGTGTGTGCACTCCCAAATTTGTGTAGGTATGGTTGAGCCAATCTAGATCGTCCAAATGGGGGGTCTTTGCATCGACACTGGGTGTAGAGTCAAGGTAAGGACCAATGGGGTGTGGGCAAGTGTTTCGTTGCCTTAGGAGATGTTTCTTCGAGCCTAAGGGAGCCAAGATTGAGATCCAAAGTGCCAAAAATAGGCTGGGACGCGAAAGGAATCACAATCGGAGCAAAATATGGCAAGTTAGGCTTTCTAGATTAGCACATCATCGACATTGAAAGTGCCTGAGTCGACATCGAACTGAGGTATAGTCGACATCGATTGGTTGTTGATGAACAAGACTCGACATCCAAGGTTTAGTATTTGCTATCGATTGCCATTGACTAAATGTTAAAGTGAGATAGACAGTAGAAGTGTATTGTTCGACAATAAGGGAGCTTGGCTCAATGTCGAGGGTGGATAGGCTCAGTGTTGACTCGGGGCCTTTGAGTGTCGACCATGGTCCCAATGTCGATGGCTATGGTTTGGGCTATTTCGACCAGGTTTTGTACTGGGCCAGGCTGGTTCCAAGGGGTCTGGGTCAGGGCTAGCCTTTCCGGGGGAATTTGGAGGGCTTTGGAGGCTCTGGTTTGGGCTCTGACAGGGGAAAGGGCGGTCGGTATACGGATTCGGGCACTGCACACTAATGCTACATCCACAGACACACCGACTCTAGGCCTTGGAGGATGATTATCATCGTTACGAGAAACCTCTGGGGGAAAAGACAAAATGAGGTGTCTATAGAATGCCCCTCTTTAACTAAGACTGTGCAACAATTGTAGGTAAAAAAAAGGGATTTTGTAAACACTTCGCTTCATCGGATTGAGCAAAAACTCATTAGTGCCTTACCTAAGGACACTGGAGTGTGGGGGATAGAGGCGTACCTGCGCAGGTGGCTCCATCGGTTGAATTAAAGTAATGCTCAGGCTGCCAATAGTTTGGGTTGGGCTGGCTGGGGTGACGAGACTAGCCGATAGTGCGGGCTCTTCTGTTGGGGTTGTAAATAGTAATCGCCATAGTACGGGTGTATTGGGAAATATGTCGTTGATAGGGCAAGGGTGTAGTTGAGTGATCGCCAATAGTACGTGTCACACCCAAAACCACCCCTAGGAGGATTAGGTAGGTGACCCGAATCGCGTAACGGCAATCCGCCAAATCCCACGGATCTAGAAGCAGTTATTACATTCACGGTCCCACAATCATCACTTTACCATAAGCAAGATCAGAGTGCTGCAGATAGTCTACAATTATAACAAGAAAGAAAAGCGTAGTGATACGGGAATGATGGTGATATATATATGCATAAAAGAGTTTTGAAACATTCCCTCCCAGATACAACCCACGACTGAAAGATAAAGCTGACAAGGCTAAAAGGAAATACATACATATATATATATATATACAGGATAAGGTAACTCAACCCCAAAATGAAAAAGAAAACTAAAACTGCACCACAAGCAAGACGGGGATAAACTCCTAACAAAAACAAACAAGAGTCCCCAAGACAAAAAGCATCAAGTACACTCCTCACTGGTCTTCATCAATGACCACCGAGAATGCACGCATCATCGGCACGACCTCCGTCGGGCTCCACACCAATATCATCATAACAATTAAGGCTCTCCTCCTCATAATGAGCCTCCATGCCATAGCGGCCTCCACCTACAGAATTATCTAGAAGGAAAAAAAAAAGACATGTATAACAGAGTGTGAGCCCCACTGAGCTCGTGAGCAAAACATATCATCATGCATGCACATGCAATCACAATCCACATGATCCTACATGATATGCAAGTCCAGATTATTTATTAGCCACCTAACAATATAGCTAAGTCAGGTTAGTGCTACTACAATCCCCAATACATGTATCCCTGGTGTGGGCTTAGTTACCCTTTCCCGCGATACACCCATTGAGTTGTCGGAGAGGACCAGCCAGCTCCAGCATCCCCCTACCCAGGTCAGCCCAACCGCCCCTCTGGATTAACTCTTGTGAGGTAAACGACTCAATATCAATTCACCAAACCGATGCATAATCATAATACGTGGCATTCCGCCAAAAATTCATCTTTCGGTGCTTCCCAAGCTTGTAGCCTGAGGCTTCCCGGCATAGTTGCCCTAGGGCATCCCAGCTGTGCTGAGGCTTCCCGGCATAAACGCCTCTAGGGTTTTACGGTAGTCCTCACAGTTATCCAACACCTTAACCCCTGTTGGCAAGGGTGCGTAGCACGGGTGATGAAACTCTAGCCCCATGTCTATATGGCATCGTATGAGTCGGGCGGTGTCAACCGTATCCCATACTATGGGCTACCACCGGCCTCATTTCCAAGCCGACTACGGCATCTAGTCTAACATTCACAATCATCATGTACAAATCACAGTGTTGATCAACAGACAATCAATGTGTAATGATTTTTGAGTAATTGAACAGAATTTAAATAACACAACATTTATAATTTAAGAATTTAATTGCCGACATAATAATATAGTTACACATACATACAAGATAATATTTCACTCACTTGAGCCTGGTTCTAAGAACTCAGTTGTAAATTCAGTTCTGGCTGCAGTCTGGCGATAGGCCTAGAGCGTGGGATCAAATCCTAGATATAAATAAAAAACTTATCATTTAATATTCCAAACTATTTTTGGAGGTCCTAGGGTTGATCTAAGCTCACTGGATTGACTCAGTGTATAGTTGGTCATCACTTGGAATTCTCTAGGCCTTAGGCCTATGTCCCGGTGCATCATCTAGAGTTGGTGGCCTAGGGGCAAAATGGTCATTTATAGTATTGGTACATGATTCTAGGTTACTTTAGATGTCACACCCCAAACCACCCCCTAGGAGGATTGGGTAGGTGACCCGAATTGCGTAATGGCAATCCGCCAAATCCCACAGATCTAGAAGTTGTGCTTACGATCATAGAACCATATCCACATCTTAACCATTAGTAAGATCAGAGTGATGCAGGACGTCTATAATTTAAAAGTAAAAAGGAAGCATAGCGATACGGGAAATGGTGATAATATATACATAATAAATCTTGTTTGATACATCTCCCGGGCACGCACAACCCACGACAAAGAAACAAAAGCTGATAAGAACAGTACTAAATATATATATAGGGCGAGCATTCTCAGCCCCAAAAAGGAAAGGAAAAGAAAACTACAATAACCTAGTCAGTACGGGGATAACTCCAAAAAATCCAAAAGGAGTCCCCAGTCAAAACATCACATGCACGCTTCGATGGCCCCATTTCCAAGCCGAGTACGACATCTAGTCTAGCAATCACAACCATCATATAGAATTCACAGTGTTGATCAACAACAGGCATTATACAGTGATTTGAGTAATTTGAATTATAAGTAAATAACACAGCATTTATGATTCAATTATTAATAGCCGGCATCAGATCATAATTACATTTGCACATACGATAGTATTATTCACTCACCAGTACTTGGCTCTAGGTACTCAGTCACAAATTCAGTCCCAATAGTTGTCTGGTTGTTGATCTCGAGCTCGGGATCAGGTCCTAGACACAAATCAAGCATTGTCTTATTCAGTCATTAGCCTACACTGATGGTTCTAGGGTTACCCTAATTTACTGAGTTGACCCGGGGTTTAGTTGGTCTCATTTGGAAATACCGGGCCTTACACTGAGTCTTAGGTCATGTCCCGGTGCATGACCAGTGCTAGGGCACAGGGGTAAATTGGTCATTTGTAATACCAATACCTGCCACTAAGTCAGAACATGGCCTCGGTGCTGTCCAAAGCATGCCTGTGCTGTAGGACCAAGCACAGTAGTGTACAGTCACATACGGGGCCCACTACGGTTCTGAATCATTTCTAAATAAGAACAGATGTGAGGAAGGGCTTTTTGGTAATTTCCAACCTTCCCACAATGTCCAGGGGGTATCCGGGTGAAATCCCCTAGGTCTGTCCATCATTCCAGCCAAATTCCCTTCATTGGGCGTTGGCTCTGGGCGATGTCTGCATCGCCCAATGCCTGTAGAATTGATACAGGCTGAGTTTCCAAGGCTGGGCTTGCATGGTTGGGCTCACACCTGATCCTCTACATGTTTAGGGATTTAGGTAGCCCCAGTGATGGTCTACATCATGGTCCAATTGGTTTCTCCATCAGGGTTCCAGTCAGGCTGACTGTGGCTGCCCAAACAACCTAGATGAATAGTGTTCAGGGTTTTAGTTAGGCTTGGAATTCAGTTCCAGCCTTGTACAGAGCTGAAATCACCTGAAACAAGGGGGCTTAAGGTTGTACCTATCTAGGGTTAGGGCTGTACAGCCTTAGCATGCTCCTAAGGCTCCAAAAACAATGGCCAATAGGCCATCTGGCAGTGCAGGTGGGCACAGCCAGGTTTCGGCCATGGCAGTAGCATAAATGCCTAATGAAAAGTGATAAAATTCACAGATCTCCCATGCTCTATGCAGGCATGGCAGATCTGGAGCCAGACTGAGCAAACCCTAGCTTGTCTGAGCTGCCCAGGGTTGCAAAGCACAGCAAGAACAGAGAAAGAACAGGTACAGCAGGTATGGGGGGTGGTTCTTTACCTGAATACTGTTGTAGGTGAGCTCGGATCAGCCTGAGATGGGCTGTTGCAGCTCCTTCTCCTTCTTCTCCCTTTTTCCTTCTCTTCTTCCTCTCCTTTCTCTCTCTTCTTTCCTCTCTTTTCTCTTTCGAATTCAGATCTGCCAAGGGCTCTAAAATGAGCCAAGGCCTCCTATAACTAAGGCCTATTTACCTTTAGTCCCTCTTTTAAAAACTGATTTTTGGAACTGATTTTGTTCAGTTCTGGGTTCACTGGGGGGGTCCACACTAAACCAGGGGTATGAGGTGGTCCCTAAGACTCCCCTCTATCAGTGGAGGGTGTCCATGGTCATGTTGGGTGGTCCCCACATTTATAATAATTAAAAATGTGCAAAATTAGCCATTGGGTGATGTCTCTAGGCCTTGCTGCATCGCCCAGTGCCATCGTCGAGAGAATTCTAGCAATAGAATTCAAAGGCGAACAACATAAGGGTTTGACCCTGGGTTAGGGTATTGTCCCCATATGCCCATTATGGGTTTTTACATGATTTTCCAGAGGTGGGTCCCACCACTTTAAGGAGGAAAGAGAATATCTGGGGTTCAATCCATACATCAGGCTATGAGCTGTGCAAGAACAGGGGTCTACTATCCATCTTCTGACAGGTATATAGGGAAACCTGTTCAAATCATTCTCATTGATCTCATTGAGTGGAGTGATGCTCCACAGTGATCTGTTGCACGATGCGGGGTTCTGTCCTTGAACCAAAATTCCAACTTGTCAGGGGCAGGGTTTGACATTTCTCCCCACCTTACAAAAATTTCATCCTCGAAATTTGCTTACCATGTAATCCAAAAAGCTGAGGATACTTCTCCTTCATTTCTTCCTCACATTCCCATGAAGCTTCTTCTTCTGGGTTATTTCCCCATCGAACCTTCACAAAAGCGACGGTGCGGTTACGGAGGTTATGCTCCTTTCTGCCCAATATCTCCGTAACCGCACCGTCGATTTTGTGAAGGTTCGATGGGGAAATAACCCAGAAGAAGAACCTTCGTGGGAACGTGAGGAAGAAATGAAGGAGAAGTATCCTCAGCTTTTTGGATTAGATGGTAAGCAAATTTAGAGGACGAGATTTTTGTAAGGTGGGGAGAAATGTCAAACCCTGCCCCTGACAAGTTGGAATTTTGGTTCAAGGATAGGAACCCATGATCAGGCAACCAGGATCACTGTGGATCATCACTCCACTCAATAAGATCAATGAGAATGCTTTGAATAGGTTTCCCTATATACCTATCAGAAGATGGATAGCAGACCCCTGTTCTTGCATAGCTCACAGCCTGATGTATGGATTGAACCCCAGGTATTCTCTTTCCTCCTTAAAGTGGTGGGACCCACTTCTGAAAAATCATGTAAAAACCCATAATGGGCATATGGGGACAATACCCTAACCCAGGGTCAAACCCCTATGTTGTTCCCCTTTGAATTCTGTTGCTAGAATTCTCTCGGCGATGGCACTGGGCGATGCAACAAGGCCCAGAGACATCGCCCAGTGGCTATTTTTGCACATTTTTAATTATTATAAATGTAGGGACTACCCAACATGACCATGGACACCCTCCACTGATAGAGGGGAGTCTGAGGGACCACCTCATACCCCTGGTTTAGTGTGTACCTCACCAGTGAACCCAGAACTGAACAGAATCAATTCCAAAAATTAGTTTTTAAAAGAGGGACTGAAGGCAAACAGGCCTTAGTTATAGGAGGCCTTGGCTCATTTTAGAGCCCTTGGCAGATCTGAATCCGAAAGAGAAAAGAGAGGAAAGAAGAGAGAGAAAGGAGAGGAAGAAGAGAAGGAAAAAGGGAGAAGAAGGAGAAGGAGCTGCAGCAGCCCATCTCAGCTGATCCGAGCTCACCTACAACAAGATTCTGTAAAGAACCACCCCCATACCGCCTGTACTGTTCTTTCTCTCGTTTTTGCCGTGCTTTGCAACCCCTGGGCAGCCTGCATAAGCTAGGGTTTGCCCAGTCTGGCCCGTGATCTGCCATGCATGCATAGAGCATGGGAGATCTGTGAATTTTATCACTTTTCATTAGGCATTTATGCTGCTGCCATGGCCGAAACCTGGCTGTGCCCACCTGCACTGCCAGATGGCCTATTGGCCAGTGTTTTTGGAGCCTTAGGAGCTGGCTAAGGCTATACAGCCCTAACCCTGGATGGGTACAACCTCAAGCCCCCTTGTTTCAGGTGATTTCAGCTCTGTACAAGGCTGGAACTGAATTCCAAGCCTAACCAAAACCTTGAATACTATTCATCTGGGTTATTTGGGCTGCCACAGTCAGCCTGACTGGAACCCTGATGGAGAAACCAATTGGACCATGATGTAGACCATCACTGGGGCTACCTAAATCCCTAAACATGCAGAGGATCAGGTGTGAGCCCAACCATGCAAGCCCAGCCTTGGAAACTCAGCCTGTATCGATTCTACAGGCACTGGGCGATGCACTGGGCCATGCAGACATCGCCTAGAGCCAACGCCCAGTGAAGGGAATTTGGCTGGAATGATGAACAGACCTGGGGGATTTCACCCACATACCCCCTGGACACTGTGGGAAGGCTAGAAATTACCAAAAAGCCCTTCCTCACATCTGTTCTTATTTAGAAATGATTCGGAACCCTAGTGGGCCCCGCATGTGACTGTACACTGTTGTGCTTGGTCCTACTGCATAGACTTGCTTTGGACAGCACCGAGGCCATGTTCTGACCAGTGGCAGGTATTGGTATTACAAATGACCAATTTGCCCCTGTGCCCTAGCACTGGCCATGCACCGGGACATGACCTAAGACCCAGTGTAAGGCTCGGTATTTCCAAATGAGACCAACTAAACCCCGGGTCAACTCAGTAAATTAGGGTAACCCTAGAACCATCAGTGTAGGCTAATGAGTGAATAAGACAATGCTTGATTTGTGTCTAGGACCTGATCCCGAGCTCGAGGTCAACAACCAGACAACTACTGGGACTGAATTTGTGACTGAATACCTAGAGCCAAGTACTGGTGAGTGAATAATACTATCGTATGTGCAAATGTAATTATAATCTGATGCCGGCTATTAATAATTGAATCATGAATGCTGTGTTATTTACTTATAATTCAACTTACTCAAATCACTGTATAATGTCTGTTGTTGATCAATACTGTGAATTCTATATGATGGTTGTGATTGCTAGACTAGATGCCGTACTCGGCTTGGAAATGGGGCCTGTGGTAGCCCGTATTATGGGGTACGGTTGACACCGCTGGACTCATATGATGCTATGTAGACATGGGGCAAGAGTTTCATCACCCATGCTACGCACCCTTGCCAGCAAGGGTGAAGGTGCTAGATGCCTGTGGGGATAATTATCAGGGAGTGAAAAAAAAAAAAAAGAATAAAAGAACACCGGAATGGTGCATGAGGGAAGAAATGGCTGTCCCCCTAGATAATCACAGAGGGCTGGTCGGGCTGACCTTGGTGAACGAATGCAGGAGCTGACTGGTCCTCTCCGACAACTCAATGGGTGTATCGCGGGAAGGGGTAACCAAGCCCGCACCAAGGATACACGTATTGGGGATTGTAGTAGTACAGACGCGACGTAGTTGCATTGCTAGGTGGCTAATAATAAAGAATCTGGACTTGCATTTCATGTAGATCATATGAACTGTGGATTGTGATTGCATATGCATGCATGATGGATGTTATTTGCTCACGAGCTCGGTGGGGCTCACACTCTGTTATATGTTGCTTTCTTCTTAGATGATCCTGCAGGTGGATGCCATTGTGGCATGGCGGGCTATCTCGAGGAGGAGAGTTTTGGTTGTTATGACAATGTTGGTGTGGACCTCGACAGAGGTCATACCGATTCTGCGTATGTTCTCGGTAGTCATTGCGGATGAAGACCATTGAAGCGTACATGTGATGTTTTGACTGGGGACTCCTTTTGGGTTTTCTGGAGTTATCCCTGTACTGACTTGGTTATTGTAGCTTTCTTTTCCTTTCCTTTTTGGGGCTGAGAATGCTCGCCCTGTATATATTTTTGTATGTAGTACTGTTCTTATCAGCTTTTGTTTCTTTGTCGTGGGTTATGCGTGCCCGGGAGATGTATCAAACAAGACTTATTATGTATATATTATCACCATTTCCCGTATCGCTATGCTTCCTTTTTACTTTTAAATTGTAGACGTCTTGCATCACTCTGATCTTACTTATGGTTAAGTTATGGATATGGTTCCATGATCGTAAGCACTGCTTCTAGATCCATGGGATTTGGCGGATTACCGTTACGCAATTTGGGTCACCTACCCAATCCTCCTAGGGGGTGGTTTGGGGTATGACAGAGCTTGGTATCAGAGCGAGAGGCTCTTCTTATGATTATGGATTGCAGACTAGGACTAATAAGCTTTAAACAATAAAACATGCAAGAATTAAAAACCACAGGGGACGTAGATGCAATTAAGTAAAAATGCAAGAATTTCATTAACTTAGTAATAGTTACAAAAGTTTGATTGCATAACTACAATTCAACAAGTACATAAATTGAAGACAAAGAAAGAAAAAGTACATAAGCATAAGAAAATAACAGTAGTCAAAACCATGTAGCACGAAAGTCCGATACTGTAGGAGGCAAGTCGCTCGGCAGAGGCTGAGTCTGGCGAGAGTCAACTCTGTAGAATCTGTCCCAGAAATCCAATCTCTGCTCGACAGCACCCACTCTACTGCCCAAGGAAGTGAAGCCCTGGTCCACCCTGGATCCTAGGTCTGACATCTGCGTACCGAGGCTCTGAAGTTGTGCCATCACCTGAGCCCAATCTGGAGGCCCTGGAACCTGTGAACTAGTGGCACCGGTCGTCTTGTAAGCAGGTAAGTCCATAAACTGTGTGTCAAAACCCTCGGGATCATCTGGACCTAACCCCTGTTCCTCTGTGTACATGCCCTGAGTGTCTACTCCAATGTCGCCCTGCCCCTCTCCAATCTGACCCTCATCATGTGCATCACCACCCTGTGCATCACCACCCTGCCCCTCGTCCTGCTGCATATCCTCAGCCATCACCTGCTCCTCATCCACTACTGGATCTTCACCAAGCACTTTCATCTTCAAGATAGAAGTTTTGTCTATAGGCCTGGATCAGACCCTATAAATGTACTCCCCCTCTAACGGAACCCCAAAGTATCGAAAGACCAATGTAAGGAACTTCCCATAAGGAAGGTTACCATCGGCTAGATTTCGTGCGTGATAAAGCATCACCTGAAGCAACAAATATGGGAGGTTGATGACTGAACCCCCCTGACCAGCACCCAACAGGCAGTAAGTGATATACGCCCGCATCATAGATATGCTGCCCTGGTTTCCACCCTTGGGGTAGATGTTATAGGTCACACATCTACTAATCACCCTAGCACTGGGCTTGTAGGCAGTCTCAGACTTGGGAGTATTCCCTGAACCGGTCAAAGTAGTGAAAACTGTCCTCCTAGTCTCGAGGGAGAACATCTCGGATATGTCCATGCGGGGTTGGTAATAAACCCTATCCCTTGTGTCAGGTAAACCTAGGATCTCCGCTAATAGGGTAGTGGTCAGCCTGATATCCACTCCCTTCACCCTACTCTCCACCCCGAACTCCTAGGCACTAGAAGGCCCCAGGTTACAGTAAAAGTACCGAACCAAGTTGGGATAACAAGGCTCGGTAGGAGATAACATCGATGCCCAGCCTAGGGCATTAAATTTGGCAAAGAGGCCATATTGGTGGAAGTCCTCTACTCGCACCACCCGGCCATTCACTATCTTTACGAAAATGAAATTCTTCCACTCCTTAGCGTACTCATATCTGGAGAAAAGATGGTGGTCGAAATCTGGTTCCTCTGAAGATGAATCATCTCTAGGGGATGAAGGTGGAACCGAAGAATAGGATGATTCCTCGGATTCGACTCGTAGCCTCTTTTGGGCTACCGATTTACATGTAGTACGACGACTAGTAGACATTTTCTACAAAACAAGAGAGAGAATACCAAGTTTAGGGCAAGTAAATCAGTAAAACCTAACCTAGGTAAAGAAGAAATGGAGAAAAACAAGTAAGGCATATAGAGAAAACCTAAAAACAAAAGGAACTTACCTAGGCACGTGTGAAGTTGCAAATAGGCCGAGAAATTACCAAGAATTGGTGTGGAAGTGGTACCCCTACTCTTCTAGAACTTCTCCCAAATGTTTAGAGGAGTTTAGAATGAAACTAGGAAAGAATGGGGCCCTCTCGGACTTAAAAAGCCTGAGCCCGATTCTCTGGGCGATGACACTGGGCGATGTGGCAACACCCAGAGACATCGCCCAGTGATGGTAAATTTGTAGAAAATCCAGAATTTACACATGGGAACTTAGTTTTGGGCATAATAACCCCATAGGACATAAAAACAAGGACAAAAAAATAATAATAATTATTATTATGATTAAATAATAAAAATATTATATTAATAAAATATAATAATAAAATAATTCATGACCTAAGAACTTAGATTTCATGGACTCAAAAAAGTGAAAATTTTACAAATGCAACACCTAGGGACTAAGGGAAAAGAACCTATATGGCTAGGTTAAAATAAGGATGTATTACATATTTGAGAGTATATTAGCATGTATATAATTATAGTACATGGTTGAATACAAATAAGCTAAATGCGTGCTTATTGTAATGTACGAACTAACCGGACTATTGCTATGCAAAACAGAACTTAGTTACGTAGGTATGTTGTATTATGTGGTTACTAAGTGTGGGAAGCATAGATCTTACCCTAACAAAGGTGTAGGATAGCTGAGAGTAGGATCTGATAGGTTGTCTAGTCAATCGAATCCTTAGACGCTAAGGTACCTGTAGACACCTAATTTTTGTCACCCTTCCTGACGATGACGACACATAGAGTGCCGGCAATCTGTGTCTCGGATACCAAAAACATATAAATAATAATAATGGTAATAAGAAAATAAAAATAGAATGCCCTGGCCCATGAAGGTTTATTGGATTAGGCCCATTGAGGTTATGGCCTGGCAGGGGCAAAATAGGAAACCACAAAAGAAAAATAGAAAAGAAGAAGTAAACCCTAAAGAGAATGGGTAAAATAGTAAATTGCTAAACCCTAAAGAGGATGGAGGAGGATTAAAAAAGAATGAGATATTGTTTGAGAGGGTAAAATAGGAAAAATGTCTAGAACCCTACAACCCTACAGAGGAAAGGGATAAGATGGTAAAACACCTAAACCCTAAAGTGGAAGGGAGAAGGTTTAAAAGACAAAAAGAATTCTCTAAAGAAGGCAGCCGTCATTCTCTAAGGAAAGAGAGAGAAAAGGGAGAGAGAGATAAGGAGAGAAAAAAAAACAAAAAAAAAAAGAGGACAAAGAGAGAGATTCACGGAGAGGAGAGAGAGGAGAGAGAGGAGAGAGAGGAAGGAAGAAAGGAATTTCAGGAAAAACAGAAAACAAATAGGGAGTCTGCTTCGTCATTCCAAAGGGGGGGGGGGGAGAGTGAAAAGCGGAGAGAGAAAAGAAAGAGAGTGAAAACAGAGAGCAGAAATGGAGAGTGAAAATGGAAGGAGAGAGTAGCAGAGAGAAAGTGAGAAAAATAGGGAGAAGAAATGCGCTGAGACAGAGAGCGTTAGAAGGATGAAGTAAAAAAATCTGAGACTGAAAGCCGGAGGCTCCACTGAGCTAGGAAGAAAGCCCTCTTCCGCATCAACTGCTTCTCCATCCCTTCTTCCTCTTGTGCTTCTGTCGACAGCGTGCGATCCTCTACTTCTTCTCCACCTCTTACTGCCGCTGCTGCCGTTGCCATGGAGTCCTATTGCTGTTGATTCACTTTTTTTGTTTGAGTTTTGTTTGTTTAGTCTCATCTACTGAGACGATTTGTAATTAAATTCCCTTCCCCATCTATTTTCCCTTGGTTTGTAATAATCCCCACTCCTCTGGCTCGTGACCGTTGCACACTGCGGATTGCATAGGGAGCTCCAAACAAGACCCCAGGTATATTTCTCTCCCTCTCACTTCCCAATCTGTTCTTATTTTCCTTACATTTCAGACCTGTATTTCATTTGAATTAAGTCTTTTAAATATGTTATTCCTTGCTTCAACTCATATATTTTCGTCCATTTTTGAATGTTTAAGATGCCTGTGGTGTTATGTGCTACCATGCTCTGGTTTCTATGATTTTTGAGATTCTCTGTTTCTTTCTTTTCTGAAAATTTTCGGATTAGATTTCAGTTCTGTGGATGGTTCATGTTTACCCATATGACCCTACCCCTTGAGTCCATGTAGAAATCTGAGTGACTGTTTATTTGGTTAAGTGAGCTTTTTATAAATTCATATGCTACATGATCTTCTCCCCGTTTTCTTTTTGGATTCTCGGCTTAGCTTTCCATGCTGTTTCTTGTGTTCCTTTCATCCCATGGAGATGAAGGTTTTTTTTTTCTCTTTTAGTCTTTCTGTGTTGGTGTCATTTATCTTCTGTTAATGATTCTTACCATGTGAGATGAATGATCTTTTATCACTCAGTGTGCTTAGCCTTAGATTTGAAATGAGATATGCGTTTCTGTGGCTTTAGTTATGATATTTTCTAAGTTCACGTTTCTGAGAGAGATCATTCTGGAAATTTGATTTTCAAATAAGTCCCATTTACTTCCCTAGGCACTGTATATATTTGATCTTGGAGTAGAATGGGTAATTATGGACGTGTCCCAAGGTCCCAACCTGATGTCCATAATGGTCCATTCATATTTCATAAGTGCAATCTTTCAGGTCCTTTTGTTAAAGAGCTCCTGTAAAATCTGACTAGGCCCCCTGCTAAAGCCCATTAACTAAAAAGAATTTAAATGGCAATCTTGGGCCCAAGAGGGGTTTAGTCCTTAATTTCTGGCCCATTATAGGTGGGACGTTGACCAAAAGGGAAAGGATGTGGTCGGCCCGTGTAACCCATTGGACTTGGTTTTGGTTCGGGTTTCCATTTAATAAATTGATAATTTAGAAATGGGCTCAATTGGACTTACAAACATGTTTGAATGGTTGGGTTTTTGGGGGTTTGGGCCCATTCCTAGGTTGATATGAATGTAGATTTGGTCTTGGGTCTTCAATGGTAATAAGCATTAGGCTTGGGCTTGAAATCATGAGACTTTGGGTTCGAATAATTAGGATTTTGGGTATGTGTTCCCATTCCAGGCCCGTCTGGATTCCATTTAATATTGGCTTTGGTTTGGGCATTGGCCCATTAATCTGATTCAGCTTGAGTGGGGAGTCTGGGCCCATTCCTTTGGGCCCATGAGTGCATTTTTAGCATTGACATAGGGGTTAAATAATTACATTCTCCCTAATTCACTTCATTTCGAATCGGGGTTATGGGATTCCAAGTGATTTTCTCAAAATGTTTTGGGTAGAATGTAGGGTTCCATGTGGTCTCGACATCATTCTGCGAAAACCAATGAGGCTATGACTTGTATCGGGATTTTAAATCCCGGTCTATCGGCATAGTCCTCATGTTGGTCCCCTACCCCATTTCGGATCACTTGGGACCCTACTTAGGGATCATTCAGGTCGTGGGTGTCTAAACACTGGCCCAATGACCCATTGCGGATTTCGAGCGTGTTCGAAGGAGAGAGATGCCCATCTAGTGGCCTGAGCTGAAATGTTACACGGTGGGATCCCGTGGGACATAGATGTACGCTCTTGAGGACGGGAGTTGGGCTAGCCTGTCATCTAGCCCATGAGTGATCATGTTCCTTTGTTCATATGCTTAATCATCTTGATGTGTGTTTTCTGTCTTTCATGCTCCATGTTCACTTTACTATATTTCATGCTTCCTTTTCATTGTATTATATTCCATGCTTTGTGCTTAGTATGTCTTTGTATGCTAGTGTAATGTTTAATTAGTTCGTCCCATTGTTTGTTTACATGTAGTTTAGAACAACTTAGAAATCTGGCTTAGGTTTTGAACCCTTGTACATAGCTACCTAGCTTCAGGTGCCTAGCTTAGGAATGACTTGGATTTAGAATGCCTAGCTTTAAGATTTGCAAGTTAGCTCATGCAAGCAATGGTCAAAAGAAGGATGACCGGCTCTGGGTCGGGCGGACTGGGTGCCTAACACCTTCCCAGTCCGTAATTTAACACTTACCCATCAACTTGGGTAGACCACAGCCTTATCCATTGAGTCATTAGTCGTTCCCCAGTGGGGAATATTTATGGGTCCTAGACCCTTTCTAAGTGGTGGCTTCAATTTTACCCATTTGCCCTCTTAGGAGGAATCAGGGTCATTTGCTTTAGGGTTCACCGGCGAGATCCGGTTCGCATCGAGAAGCACCAACCCCTTGTCGAGGGAATTTGGATTTTTCAGAATCCATGGTTCTTACAGTGGCGACTTCACTGGGGAATTTATGTCAGACTCCTGATTGACCATTGTTTGCTTTGCTTGCTTGTAATTTTAGTTGATGTAGTTTTCCTTGTTAATTTTCATTTTCATGCATTCGCACTCACATCATTGCATTGTGCACTACACGGTCTGCTTCTACCCCCGTAGTGTCATTGGTAAGGCCTCGCATGCAGTTGTGGGATTCCCCCGATGGCATCACAACCCTTGATCCTGTATTGCTTTAAGTTGCAACTGATCATATCAATCAATGTATTACCTAGTGATCTCCAGGCCATACATTTAGGTGTGCCTTGGAAGGCACTATGGGACAGTGTTTGGATTGATTTATCAAGTTGTTTCCTCAAAGTGGTATAAAAAGGACGTGCCGACGTATCAATAGACACAACTGTGATGGATACAATATGGTGCTCCTTGACAAGGGGACCCAGTCCTAAGCTAAGCCAATCTTTTTGCATGCATCATGTAGGAACATAGATCCGATACTCAGGTTCGCCACAACTAATGTACATATTGCTTGGGGTTCAAGTTAGAACCCCTATTGTAGACAATATTATCCGTTTCGATTGGTCATCCACTAACGGGGGTTTTGAGTTTCTACCCTTTTTTTTCATTGAGGTATAAGTGTTTGCTTTCTCTACCAGTGTTTCATTCCACTGTAGGGGTGGTATCATAGGGTGATTCCTATGTCCACTCCAAGATTGTTGTGATTGGGGTGATGCCTCCACGACTAATCTAGATACAGTGTGTCTCAGTTGATAGGGAACCATGCATTTGTACCTTGATGTTGAGGATGAACTCGATTTCCTCCATCACACGGTGTATGGCGATTGATTCGATGTAATGCCATCTATATGGGTGTTCTTGTCTGAACCACCTTGTTTGATCTGTCAGTTGAGAGTTCTCAACTTTGGTATTGAGTTGATTCTACTCTCAATTGAGCTAACTTGTTTGGTACAATTGTGTTATCTTGTGGGAACTGCCTTAGCCTGGGTCTATCCGATTCAACTTGTTGTCAACCATGATGTTTTAGCTCGGCCTAGTCTAGGCCGCCTTATTGGACCCTTGATTTGCATGATTTGTTAGCATTGTTGTCCACATTTTGAAATAGGTGGTTGAAACATTAGGATCTTTGTATCTCTGGCAGACCCTTTGATCCAGAGGCAGCCAATTAGAGTCCTTGAAATAGAATCTATCTGAATCTTTGATTTGCAAAATTGATTTTCAAAATATTGCTAGTTCAGGCCTTAGCATTTTCAGACCAAAGAGCCATTTGATTTTATCATTGAGTTCCAGTCAACCAGATTTTGGTCATCATTGAGTTTCTAAAGAGTAGATAGATTTTATCTTTGTTTTTCGAATTTGCGAATGCCTTGAGTCGTTTTCCTCGATATGTTGATCGTGTACGGTCAAAATGAATTTGTGTCAAAATTTCCATTGGATATGATCCCAGTCAAGTTTTTCAAAAGTTGCTTTTGTCGGTGTGATTCCTATTTTGTTATACTTGGTATCTCTACATCAAATGATTTTCAATCAATGGCTTTGTTTTGGATAGGAAGTTTGAATCCATATTGGTCATAGCCTTGTTTCCCATGTCATCGGAAGCTTTCCCATGTAGCATGGTTCGTTCCTTTCGGTTTGGATGAACCGAGCTAAGCATCTTGGTCCTCAATAAGTTGGGTCGACATAGAACCGGGTTAATTTTGTGAACTGACTTGCTACTAACTTTTCTTGACTTGTGTCAAAAGTATATGTTTTGGGTAAGCATTTAGAATCCTATACTCGCATGTTTTGCATGTATGATTTTTGCTTTGTTTTGGTTTAGAGATAAACCATTTGGACTTGGGATTGGTCCCCATTCTTCAAAAGTCTTGAGCATAGGAGTAGCTCCCAAGTGAGTTTGAATTAGCATCAAGAGAGATCCATTTAGAATGACCTAGTGCTTAGGTTGAGTTTTGATTTGGCATCATTTTAGTCATTGATTATTTTTTTTTTTCCAGCTGTGAACCAGATCTTCCACTAGCATCCAACCCTCATCTAGTTTCTTTGCATCCCTCTCTTCGTCAGGACCATTTAGCACAGTCCTTAAGCATGAGTTCAGACAAAGATATCCCTCTCACTCGCTTGGAATCATTGGAAGCTCGAGTGGCCAATATAGAATGGATGTTGTTTTACCTGACGGTCATGGTACAAAAGTTAATGGATTCATACAAGTTAGTACAGATTTCGGATCAGAGCCACCCTCATGCTCTTAAGATTGCTTGCTCAGACCTAGCTTTGAAGAAAGGAGAGGTTAAGATGATGAATTCTGATCATTCTGCGGAAGTACTTGAAATTGAAAGGGGAAAAGCATTGGATCCGAAAAGCACAAGATATGCTCTTAACGATGTCAAAGGGAAAGAAGTCGAAAAAGAAATCATGTCAGGAATTCAAGCACCCATTGTATGGCCATCAGAGGGATATGAACAGGTACCATTTTATAACAGAATCAAAGGTCAGATTCTTGACCCTGAAGGCTTGTGCTTTTTCCCTAATGTCAGTTTGTCGAATGATTTCGAGTGGAAGTTTAAGAAATTTGATGGCACAGGGAATCCTCATTTTCATTTGAGAGCTTTCATTAGCCAACTAAGGGCCAAGGGCTATTCTAATGACATGATAGGTCAGGCATTTCAATTTTCATTGACCGACGTTGCTCATCACTGGTTGATGTCTTTAGACCTGTCGTGTACCCGTACTTAGCCTGACATGGTCAAAGTGTTTACTCAAGAGTATAGCGGCAACATGGAGATCGAGTTGAGTAGGAGGGAATTGGAAGCAATAGGGCAGTTGCCAAATGAACAGTTCATTTCCTATTTGGGGAGATTCCTAGGAAGAGCCGGGCAGATGGAGAACAGACCGAGTGAGAGAGAGCAAGTTGGGATGATAATAAGAGGATTAAGGAGTCTATATAAAGATGTTCTATTTGGTCAAGGCATCCATACTTTTGAACGCCTCATAGCGGCTGGCCAACGAGTTGAACGTACCACTGCATGCAATGAGTTGATCCCTAAGGTAAATCGATATGCACCTGAGGCTGGTAATAATAGGAGATCCTTCCAGCGGAAAAGTTCAGGAGTGAATGTTGCAATGAACGCTTCTTCCCATACAGCACCAGTCATGGTCACCACAGAAGCCCCTTATGTGCTAGAGCCTGCAAATGTCTCACGTCCCCGCTCTCAGCCAAGAGAGTTTACTGTTTTGGGAATGTCCCGTGGTGTTGTCTATGATCAACTTCTGAAGTCCGGATTACTTGGAAAAGTTGAACCAAGGCCTGTTCCTGAGCCCAAGCCGCATTGGTATGATCCAAATTTGTATTGTCGCTTCCATGGGCAGAAAGGACACTACACAGACATTTGCCCTAGACTACAACATGAAATACAAGACTTGCTCGATGCGAAGAAGATCGAGCTCAAACCCAGACAACCTGATGTTCTTACAAGTCTTCCTCATCATCAATTTGGCGTTGCTCTCCAAAAGGATTTCAAGGAATTGGATTCGATCATGTTGAACAAGGACTTGGCAGATTATGTCCAATCAGTCTGTTTGGACTTCCAGTGGCGTTTACCATTTAAGATGCAAATATGTCTCTTTCTTCTCCACAGATCACCAGGGCTACTACCAATATGAGAGGATTGAATGAGCCTGCAGCTCAGGGAGATGAGAGCCACAATATGTCAAGTCAATTTGGCTTTGAGGTTAGTACTCCCGACCTCAATCCTGGTCAGGGGCAAGCATCTGGTAATAGTGCAGAATGGTGTTGAGTTAAGGAGTGTAGTGTTAGTTGAAGCTTGAGGTAACTAACCAAGTTTAGAGTTGGCAATTTCAGACTTTTCATGGTCATGTTTGAACTTGAGCTTGTTAGAGTTCTGGGCAGTCAGGTTGTCAAGTTTCCATCTGTTTCTCCTCCTATTCCGTTTTGTGTTGAGTCTGTCCTAGTGTGGACCAAGTCTGATGTAATTGCGGATTCGAGTGAGCCTAGTTATCAGGTTTTCTTTAGTTTCTCCTCCTGCTGGAAATGTTTTGCTTTATGTTGAGTCGATCCCAGTCTGGACCAGGTCTGATGTAAATACTCCTTTTATTAATGAAATGAGTGTTTTTGAGTATATTGATTTTTCTTCCTTTTTCCCATCTTCTGATGGTGAATCTTGTGATGTTCTGTGGCCTAACTTGTTCCAAAAGAAATGAAAAGAAAGAAACGGAAGGAAAAGTTCAACAGTGATCATTTGTTCATTGTTGGTGTCAATCTCTTGATAGTAAAAGATCTTGAGCTTTCCATACATCTAATCCCCTTCAAACGAGCAAGGAGCTTAAAAGAGAATCTTACTTCATCCAGCCTATTAAGGGAAGCCATCCTTAGCCGCTTGTTACCTTGAATAAATCCCAGAAACATTTGAATTCCAATAGTTACCCTCTTTAGGCCTTAGCCTTTTCTTTGGAAAGCCTTGTTATGACCCACCCATAGCGCACCATCAGGATACCCTTCAACCGCTTAATCCTATCCACTCCCAGGGTTTGATTCGGAAATATTATGCCAAAGTCCAAAGTTGCCTGGGAAGGAAAAGGAAAAGTGCATTTGAAAAAGAAAATGAAAAAAAAAGAAATGAAAAGAAAGGCAAGAACAAAAATTTCAAAAAGAAAAGAAAAAGGAAAAAAGGAAAAAAAGAAAAGAAGACAGAAAAAAAGAAAATTTCAATCTGAGCCCAAACAGGGGCAAAAGAAAAAGAAAGAGAAGCAAAAAAGCAAAAAAGAAGAAAGAAAAAAAATAGAAAAAGAAAAAAAAAAAGAAAATTTCAATTTGAGCCCACATAAGGGCAAAAGAAAAAGAAAGAGAAGCAAAAAAGGAAAGAAAGAAGAAAGAAAAAAGAAAAAGAAGAAAAAGACAATTTATGAGCCGAAAACAGGGGCAAGAAAGAGGAAGTCCTCACAAAAATTGAAAGAAGAGGGGGAAACTTTGGTGGCAAAGGCGTCCAAGTAGACTTTGGGAGCGTACTTTGAGCCTTTCACCTTCCTTTAAAGCCAAGTCCTAAGCCCCATTACAACCTAAGAAAGTCTTCCTAGGCTAGATGTAGTGAGATTTCCTCTGGTAGCTTCGAGCTCACTCGGCTATGATGGAACTTAACTATCAAGATTTTGGCATTAGCATATCATCTGTGGAAGGAACTACGTTCGACTTGATTCCTGATTTATTCGGGATACATAGGCAGTCTGAGAAGTCAACTTCAGGCTCTGTCAACCATTGTTTGAGCTTTCCTTCTCGAAAGGGTTTAGAATGTCGCTACTTTTATCATCAGAAGATGGTCTGCTCAGACTGAAAACTCGTTCTACTGCGTCTATCATTCTGGGCGATTCCCAAGAGTTTTACCTCTTAGTCTTCCTTTTCTATGCTAATCCTTCATTGGCGTGATTTTTCTTGTGAGCTCGCCATTCTCAAATAATAGCGTTGTCTTCTTCTCCAGGTCATTTGTTCTCATGTCTTCCAGAGTTCAGGTCTAGGCATGACCTTTAGCCATTTCCCTCATGATTCCAATACTATCTGTTGTGATGAAAGAGAAAACAAAAGAGAAGAAGAAAAAGAAAAAAGAGAGAAAAGAAAAAGAAGAAGCAAAAAGAAAGAAACAAAAGAAAAAGAAGAAGCAAAAAGAAAAAAAAAAAAAGAAGAAAAAGGAAAAAAGATAGAAAATGAAAGAAAACAAGCAAAGAAAGGGAAAGAAAAAGAAAGAAAAAGAAAGGAAAAGAAAACAAGGTTGCAAGGGGTAAAGCTCTCATGAGAAGTTCAATCACTTTTGGATCCAGATACCCATTGATAGCAGAAGAATGACATCCTTGTTGACGGAGATGGAACAACAAGAGAGTGTAGGAGTATGCTTGTGTTTTTGGTTCGGATTGGGATGATTTTGTTGAAGAGGGAAGACTCGCCTCACCTCACCATCAAACCCATTCATGTATGCATCCAATCATCAAAACTTTCAAAGTTCGTTGTTGTGAGCCTTTTGTCCACCACCAACTCACCTAGAGAGTCATGAACTAGTCCTCTATGATCTTTGACTAAAATGGTGCCAAATTGAAATCATCTCGAGTGAGTCTATTTAGCTCTCGTGGAATCTTTCGGGTGAGGGTGTATCCTCATATCTTTTAGAATAATCCTTTGGGTTGCATCCCTGGAGAAGAGTTTTAGTTAGGCATGAAAAATAGTGTCTTGGGTTCACAATAGATAGTGATCCTAGAAGAGTTTCAGTTAGGCACAGGATGCAGTGTCTTAGATTCAGTATATGTAGTGATCCATTAGCATCAGAACCAAAACTAGAATCAACATCAAAATCAGCACCAAAACCAGTTAGAATCAAAATTAGAATCAGCATCAGAATCAACATCAGAATCAGAACCAGGATCATCATCAGAATCAGCACCAGAGTCAGAATTAGCATCCAGCTTTTGTCCCTTGAAAATTCGTGGAAGCCGATAAAACTTCCACGGATTTTCAGAAAGTCTCAGAAAGATAAGTTATTTGTTTTTGTCCCTTGGAAATTCTTGGAAGCCGATAAAACTTCCACGGATTTTCAGAAAGTCTCAGAAAGAAAATTTAGTTGTTTTTGTCATTTGGAGATTCTTGGAAGCCGGTAAAACTTCCATGAATTTTCAAAAAGTCTCAGAAAGAAAAGTTATTTGTTTTTGTCCCTTGGAAATTCTTGGAAGCCGATAAAACTTTCACAGATTTTCAGAAAGTCTAAGAAAGAAAAGTTATTTGTTTTTGTCCTTTGGAAATTCTTGGAAGCCGATAAAACTTCCAAAGATTTTCAGAAAGTTATTTGTTTTTGTCCCTTGGAAATTCTTGGAAGCCGATAAAACTTCTACGGATTTTTCAGAAAGTCTCAGAAAGAAAAGTTATTTGTTTTTGTCCCTTGAAAATTCTTGGAAACTGATAAAACTTCCATGGATTTTCAGAAAGTCTCAAACAGAAAAGTTATTTCTTTTTGTTCCTTGGAAATTCTTGGAAGCTGATAAAACTTCCACGGATTTTCAGAAAGTCTTGGAAAGAAAAGTTATTTGCTTTTGTCCCTTGGAAATTTTTGGAAGCCGATAAAACTTCCACGGATTTTCAGAAAGTCTCAGAAAGAAAAATTATTTGTTTTTGTCCCTTGGAAATTCTTAGAAGCCGGTAATACTTCCATGGATCTTTAGAAAGTCTCAGAAAGAAAAGTTATTTATTTTTGTCCCTTGAAAATTCTTGGAAGCTGGTAATACTTCCATGGATTTTCAGAAAGTCTCAGAAGAAATTAGTTATTTATTTTTGTCTCTTGGAATTTAGTTATTTATTCTTGAAATTCTTAGTCAGAACAAGAATTCCTCCTGTAAGTCCCTTGAAGCCAGAGTACTCCCTCAGATTTTTGGAAGCATCTCATTTTTTTTGCATTTCATTTTGCATGCGCATCCTTTGTTCAGTCAATATTAGTGAGTATTGGCTGGCCATGGTAGATTGTCGATCTCAGTAGCACACACGTACTACTTGATTTTGCATGAATTGTCGATCGATTTTTCCGATTTTGGTTTTATCGTTCGATTTGCATTTGCATTTGCACCTTCGCCATCCCTGAGCAGGATGTCGACAGTACATGCTCTGAGTGACAAAATATGGTGATTCTTGTCTTTGCCTCTCGACTGGCACACAGGTCTCGGTCAAAGAGGGATATTCTGTAGACACCTAATTTTTGTCACCCTTCCTGGCGATGACGATACACAGAGTACCGGCAATCTTTGTCTTGTATACCAAAAACATATAAATAATAATAGTGGTAATAAGAAAATAAAAATAGAATGCCCCGACCCATGAAGGTTTATTGGATCAGGCCCATTGAGGTTATGGCCTGGCAGGGGCAAAATAGGAAACCACAAAAGAAAAATAAAAAAGAAGTAAACCCTAAAGGAAATGGGTAAAACAGTAAATTTCTAAACCTTAAAGAGGATGGAGGAGGATTAAAAGAGAATGAGATATTGTTTGAGAGATTAAAAGAGAATGAGATATTGTTTGAGAGAGTAAAATAGGAAAAATGTTTAGAGCCCTAAAGAGGAAAGGGGTAAGATGGTAAAACACCTAAAACCCTAAAGTGGAAGGGAGGAGGTTTAAAAGGCAAAAAGAATTCTGGCAGCCGTCATTCTCTAAGGAGGGAGAGAGAAAGGGTTGAGAGAGATAAGGAGAGAAAGAAAAAAACAAAGAAAGAGAAAGAGAGTGAAAACAGAGCAGAAATGGAGAGTGAAAATGGAAGGAGAGAGTAGCAGAGAGAAAGTGAGGAAAATAGGGAGAAGAAATGCGCTGAGACAGAGAGCGTCAGAAGGATGAAGTAAAACAATCTGAGACTGGAAGCCGGAGGCTCCACTGAGCTAGGAAGAAAGCCCTCTTCCGCATCAACTGCTTCTCCATCCCTTCTTCCTCTTGTGCTTCTGTCGACAGCGTGCGATCCTCTACTTCTTCTCCACCTCTTACTGCCGCTGCTGCTGTTGCCATGGAGTCCTATTGCTGTTGATTCACTTTTTTTGTTTGAGTTTTGTTTGTTTAGTCTCATCTACTGAGACGATTTGTAATTAAATTCCCAATGCTATCGCCCAGAGAATCAGGGTTCAGTTATATTAGTCCGAGAGGGGCCCATTTCATTTCATTCTTTTCCTAAACTCCTCTAAACACCTAGGGCAGCCCTTTGGAGGGTAGTGTGACCTTTTCCACACCAAATCCTCACATTTCCTTGGGTCTTTTGCGAATCCACGCAAGCTTAGGTAAGATTTCTTGGTTATTTTTACTACTTTAGATCTTTTCTCGGTTTCTTCTTGTTCTAGCTAAGGTTTTTGTTATTTTCCCTAGCCCTAACCATTTCCTTTCTTTTTCTTTGTAGCCCAATGTCTACAAGTCATCGCACGGCTAGGAAATCCTTAGCACGTAAGAGGCTACGATCTGAGAGAGAACGTTCTTCTTCCTCTACGGTGCCCCCTTCTTCACCTAGGGACGATTCCTCATCGGAGGGACCCGAGTTTGACCGATTCCTCTTCTCTAGGTATGAACATTTTAAGGATTGGGACAAGTTTAGGTCCCTTAAAATTGTGAATGATCGGGTGGTATAGGTGGACGACTTCCATCAGGGCTTCTCATCTTTGGAGAGCAGAGTGGTATCCGTAGAGCAGCGCCTGGACATTTGGGACAGGTTCTACCGTGTTGACTCTCGCCAGCCTCATCCTCCACCAAGCGACTTGCCTCCGCCGGAGTAGTTCTTTCAGCCAGCCTTTGATTTTCTGTTATGTGGTCCAGACTTACTTCATCTTACTTTTTTTTAGCTTATGTATTTTTTTTTTGTTTGAAAAGTATGTAGTTTTTTTTTTTTTTTTGTCAGGTTATGTAAATATCTAGAAGTAGTACTATCAGTCAAAGCTTATGTAGTGGCTCGGCCACAGTTGTCTTTGAATTAATGGAAATATTGCATATTTGTCTTTTAATTACTTCTACCTCCCATATAGCTTTTACTTGATTACATGTTTTAATGTTGGTAACTTATTAGACCTAGTCTACATCCTGTGAATGTAAGAAGAGTCTCATGCTCTGATACCAAGCTTTGTCACACCCCAAATCACCCCCTGGGAGGATTAGGTAAGTGACCCGAATTGCGTAACGGCAATCCGTCAAATCCCACGGATCTAGAAGCAGTCATTACATTCACGGTCCTACATTCATCACTTTACCATAAGCAAGATCAGAGTGTTGCAGATAAACTACAATTATAATAACAAAAGAGAAAGCATAGCGATACGGGAAAGATGGTAATATATACACATAGGTTTGTTCTAATACATTCCCTATACACCCACAACCTGAAAAGTATAGCTGACAAGAACAAAAGCCAAAGAAAATACATACAGATATATATACAGGGTGACATAACTCAACCCCAAAAAGAAAAGAAAACTAAAACTGCACCACAAGCAAGACGGGGATAAACTCCTAACAAAGACAAAAAGGAGTCCTCAAGACAAAAAGCATTAGGTACACTCCTCACTGGTCTTCATCAATGACCACCGAGACTGCATGCATCATCGGCACGACCTCCGTTGGGGTCCACAACAATACCATCATAATAACTAGGGCTCTCCTCCTCGTAATGAGCCTCCATGCCACAGCGGCATCCACCTGCAGAATCATCTAGAAGGAAAAAAAAACATGTATAACAGAGTGTGAGCCCCACTGAGCTCGTGAACAAAACATATCATCATGCATGCACATGCAACCACAATCCACATGATTATTTATTAGCCACCTAACAATACAGTTAAGTCAGGTTAGTGCTATTACAATCCCCAATACATGTATCCCTGGTGTGGGCTTAGTTACCTTTTCCCGTGATACATCCATTGAGTTGTCGGAGAGGACCAGCCAGCTCCAACATCTCCCTACCCAAGTCAGCCCGCCCGGCCCTCTGGATTAACTCTTGTGAGGTAACCGACTCAATATCAATTCACCAAACCGGTGCATAATCATAATATGTGGCATTCCACCAAAAATTCACCTTTCGGTGCTTCCCAAGCTTGTAGCCTGAGGCTTCCCGGCATATTTGCCCTGGGGCATCCCAGCTGTGTTGAGGCTTCTCGGCGTAAACGCCTCTAGGGTTTTACGGTAGTCCTCACAGTTATCCAACATCTTAACCCCTGTTGGCAAGGATGCATAGCACGGGTGATGAACTCTAGCCCCATGTCTATATGACATCGTATGAGTCGGTCGGTGTCAACCGTATCCCATACTACGAGCTACCACCAGCCTCATTTCCATAGCCGACTACGGCATCTAGTCTATCATTCACAATCATCAGATAAGAATCACTGTGTTGATCAACAAAAAATCAATGTGTAGTAATTTGAGTAATTGAGCAGAATTTAAATAACACAGCATTAATAATTTAATAATTTTAATTGCCGACACAGTAACATAGTTACACATACATATACGATAATACTTCACTCACCTGGGTCTGGTTCTAAGAACTCAGTTGCAAATTCAGTTCCGATTGTAGTCTGGCTGTAGGCCTCGAGCGCGGGATCAAATCTTAGATATAAATAAAAAATTATCATTTTAATATTCCAATATATTTTTAGAGGTTCTAGGGTTGATCTAAGCTCACTGGGTTGACCCGGTATACAATTGGTCTTCACTTGGAATTCTCTGGGCCTTGCACTGGGCCTTAGGTCTATGTCCCGGTGCATCATCCAGAGTTGGTGGCCTAGGGGTAAAACGGTTATTTATAGTATTGGTACATGATTCTAGGTTACATTAGACTTACAGTGCTGTCCCCAACATGACAGTGCTGCAGGACCAATCACAGGCAGGGTTTCCCAGTCCTACGGGGCCCACTTGGGTTCCCAAAGTACTCATACATAAGAACATATGTGGGGAGGGGTATTTAGGTCATTTCCCACCTTCCCACACTGTATCATGGCCAATGGGTGAAGTCCCCCAAGTCAGATCATCAAAACTGCCAAATTTCACACACTGGGCGATGTCTTTGGGTGATGTTTGCATCGCCTAGTGCTTAGCCCTGACATTTCAAAAATGTGATCTGGCTAAGTTTCCAAGGTTGCTGGCCATGGGCAGTGACCAAATCATTCCCCCATGCATGTTAGGGCATCATGGACCCCCAAGGGTGATCTTCACTCTGGTCCATGTGGATTTTCAGCTGGGCCCACCACTTGGCTGCCAGAGGCTGCCCAGACAGCCCAGTGAATAGTAACCCACGATTTCTCCAACTTCCAAACTTGGTTTCAGCCACATGCAAGGTTGATTACATGTTTAATACACTAATTCAAGTTTGCTACCACTTAGGGTTTGGTCTCATGCAGTCAGAACAAGAATTCAAGACTCCAAACATCTTGTTTTCAGTGTAACTGAGCAGTGCAGCTATGCACAGCCAGGTTTCGGTTCCAGATCAGTAAAACAGGTATGAATGTCATCTTTAAACACTCAGATCTTCCATGCATCATGTTTGCATGGCAGATCTGAGGTGGTACTTGGCAGTTCCCAGCTGTTCTGGGCTGCCAATGGTCAGAAACCTATCTAAACAGCAGAGATCCATGAAGGTACATAGAGGACAGCAGCATAGGAGTATGAGGAGTATGATTTTATACCTTGTAGCAGGTCTGGTCGTAGATCTGAGCCAAGGTGAGGTCTACTCCTCCCTTCCTTCTTCTCTTTTCTTCTTCTTCTTCCTCTCTTTCCTCTCTTTTCTTTCTTCTCCCTTCCCCCACGATTTGAACAGTACCAAGAGCTCTAAATGAGCCTAAGGTACCCCTATTTATAGCCTAGCCCATGACTAGGGCCTGTTTGGCTAATAAGGCCACTTTTGAAAATGCATTTTTGACTGCATTCTCAACCATTCTGGGCACTCTAGTGGGGTCCACAATGGTCCAGGGGTATGAGGTGGTCCCTTAGACTCCCCTCAACCTATGGAGGGTGCCCATGTCCAATATGGGTGGTCCCCATAATTTAAATCCTTAAAATAATATTGTTTTGCACTCTGGGCGATGTCTCTGGGTGATGTCTGCATCGCCCTGTGTAGACACCTAATTTTTGTCACCCTCCCTGGCGATGATGACACGTGGAGTACCGACAATCTCTGTCTCGGATACCCAAAAAATATAAATAATAATAATGGTAATAAGAAAATAAAAATAGAATGCCCCGGCCCATGAAGGTTTATTGGATTAGGCCCATTGAGGTTGTTGCCTGGCAGGGGCAAAATAGAAAACCACAAAAGAAAATAGAAAAAAAGAAGTAAACCCTAAAGGAGATGGGTAAAATAATAAATTTCTAAACCCTAAAGAGAAAAGGGGTAAAATGGAAAAGAATACTCTTTAAAAAGAAGATACTTAAATCTAAAGAGGGAAGGGGTAAAATGGAAAAGAAACACAAAAACCCTAAAATAAAGGTGGGGTTGAGATAGATATAAAAGGAAAAGATTCTAAAATAGAAGGGGGGCCGTCATTCTGAAAAAAAGAGGGAAAAGAGAGGAGAGAGGAGGAGGGATTTTTTCCAAAAAAGAGCAAAACGAGGAAAGAAAGAAAAAAGACAGAGAGAGTCAGGAGGGAGCAGAATACGGAAAGAGAGAGAAGAAAGAGAAGGGAACAGAGTGAAAAAAAAGAAGACAGAGTGGTCGTCGTCATCTTGGGGGAAAGAAACCAAAAAAAAAGCCGGAGAGAGTTGCAGGGGGGGGGGGGGGAGGAGAGAAAACACAGAAAGGAAAAAGAAAGAGAGAAAAAAAAAGGGAGGGGAAAGGAAAGGAAGAAAGTGAAAAAAAGAAAGAGAGTGAAAACAGAGAGGGAAGAAGAGTGAAAAACGCAGAGAGAAACGGAGGGGAAAGGAAAGGAAGAAAGTGAAGAAGAGATTGAGACAGACAGAGAGCGTTAGAGAAGGAGTGAAAAAGAAATTGAGACAAGGAGAGCCGGAGGCTTCTCTGAGCCGGGAAGACGACATCGCCGGCGATGGTGATGGTTCTTGAGGTTGATCTTGGCCGATCGATTCCGATTGCTGCCCCATCTCTTGCCGCCATTGCTGTTACAACAGAGACGATGCTCATCCCTGCTTTTCATGATTTTTCCTCTTTTATTTCTGTTTTTCATCTCATTTAGCCTGCTGCAATTGGAGTTGTAATGGTTTTTTATTTCATTGTATTTGTAATAACTCCCTTCCCCATTTTATTTCCCTGGTTTGTAATAATCTCCATACCTCAGAAGACCCTCAGGTATGCTCTTCTTCCTCTTTTATTTACTCTACACTATTCTGATTTCCGTATGCATTTGTCCGTGCTTCCGTTTCATTTCTTTATTCTTACTTATCCTTGAATCCATGAAGTATTGCTGTTATGCCCCAATTCTTTTTATTTTATTGTGGATTGAACATTGTGATCATACATTCGTTCTCCCATATTTTGTTACAGCATGATCCTTTCCCCAGATCTCATATTAGTTCTTCTAATATTCTGAATTTTGGTTGAACGTTTGAACTATGATGCTTGATATTGATCCTTAATGCCAATGTATGATTCAGATTAATTAGTGGTGTCAATTATTTTTTGTTTTTGTGGCTGTAATGAAGGTCATTAGTCTTGTCTTATTCTTTGCCAATTTACACTTATCATTGTCACCTTGTCCCTGCCATACTCTTCATAAATCTGCTATTGGAAACTTTTTGTCTCAATTCTTATAGTATATGGATCATTTGTTTTGATGTTCATGTGTGATTGTTATGGGATTCATGTATGTCTATGAGTCTATTTAGATTCTAGATCTCTTTGTTCATGGTGTTGTTTTTTTTATGGATCAAAGCCCTCCATTTTCTCCTGAATCATGTGGAATTGATAGCAATTGGTTCAATTTTAGCCCCAAAATCCGATACCAAATTTGGGCCCATTTTGATTGTGGCCAATTGGTTTGCCTTGATTGGTTTGGGATTGTGCTAAATCCGGCTTAGGCCTTTGGGTTTCCTACTAGGCTAATCCGGCCTATTGGAAATGGGCATGGACTTTTGGACAGCGGCCCATGTGATCAAAATTGGGCCTGAGTTTGGTTTGGGCCTCCAACAATAATAATTCAATTAATTGAGAGATGGGCTTAAATATGAGGTTATAAAATATGGATGTGGCCCAATTTGAGGTATGGGTCTAGGGGCTGCAACGGCTAAAATTGTTGCCCGTCTAACGTTCATATGGATTTCCATTGGGCCGAGCTTGGGCCATTGCAGCACCTGGATCCGTGGATTGTAAGAATATTTGAATGGGTTTTGGCAAGTTTGGGCCTATGCTTTGGGTAGAAGTGGATTTGGACTTTATTTTGGGTTTAGGCCCACCAACTAAGGATAAGCCAAGTGTGGAGAGTTTGGGCCCATGAGTGCATTTTAGTTTATAATTTAGGATTAAATAAAAACCTCCCTCAAATTCAAATCAATTTCGTATCGAGTTTATGGGATTTCAAATGAATTTTCAAAAACCATTTTGGGTAGAATGTAGGGTTTCATGTGATCTTGACATCATGCTGTGAAAACCAATAAGCCTATGACTTGTATCGGGATTTTAAATTCCGGTCTGTTCGGCATCGTTCTCATGTTGGTCCCCCACCCCATTTCGGATCACTTGAGACCCTATTTAGGAATCCTTTGGGTTGTAGGCGTCTAAGTACTGGCCAATGACCAATCATGGATTTGGTGTGTGTGCGAAGGAGTGAGAATGCCCATCTAGTGGCCTGAGCTGATACGTTTAATGTGGGGATCCCATGGGACGTAGTTACACCCTCTTTGGAATGGGAATTGGGCTGGCCCGTCATCTAGTTCACGGATGTTTAGAATATCTTATCTTCAGTTGATGCATGCTTAGAAATTTGTTTCATGTTTCATGTTTCATGTTTCATGTTTTAGTGTAAATCTTTCCATGCCATGCTTAATTAGATTGATCTCTTTAATATTTCATGCCCAACACTTTAGCCTAGAATAATTTAGAAACTTGGTTTAGGTTGTAAATCTTTGTACATAGATACCTAGTCTTAGGTGCCCAATTTTAGGATGACTTAGATCTGGAATAACTAGCTTTAGGGATTACAAACAATCTTAGGCATAACAATGGTCTAGAGAAGGACGACCGGTTCAGACCGGGCAGACTGGGTGCCTAACACCTTCCCAGTTCGTAACTTGATACTTGCCCGATGATCTGGGTAGATCACGACCATTATCCATTGAGTCATTAGTTGTTCCCCAGCGGGAATATTTATGGGTCCTAGACCCTTTCTAGGTGGCAGCTTCCTATTTGCCCGTTTACCCTCTTAGGAGGGATCTGGGTCATTGCTTTAGGGTTCACCGGCGAGATCCGGTTCGCATCGAGAACCAACCCCTTTGTCAGGGGAATTTGGATTTTCGGAATCCATGGTTCTTACACCCAGGGCATCGCCCAGAGAATTCAGCAAGGCTGAAACTCTGTGGGCTTGCATAGGGGTTTGACCCAGGGTTAGGGCCTTATACCCACATGTCATTTAGGGTCGTTTACACACATTTTCAGGAGTGGGACCCACAGTTATGGAGAGGAGAGAGAATACTTGGAGTCCAGGCAGTACATTATGCTATGAGCTGTGCAATTGCAAGGGTCAGCTGTCCATCTTCTGACGGGTATGTAGGAAGATCTGCACAGGGTTTCTGTATCAATCTCAATCACTGGAGTGATACTCCACAGTGTTCTTGGAGGCTATGTCTGGGGTTCCTGTCCTTCAGTCAAGATTCCAGTTAGTCAGGGGCAGGGTTTGACAGGTTCAGTTCTGGCCGATGTCTGACTGTGCACCTTGAGCACGGGATCAAATCCTAATTTATTAGATAAAAAATGTGTTAATTAGAATTCAAAGCTGTTTTGATATCCTAGTGTTGGTCTAGGCTCAGTAGTTTGACTTTGTGTTTAGTCCGGTGTTACTTGGAATTCTCTGGGCCTTGCACTGGGCTTTCGGGTCCATGTCCCGGTGCATCATCTAGAGATGTGGAATCAAATCTGATTTGGTATATAGTAGTATGGTCAATTTGTACATGGTCTAGATAGTCCTATAAAACAGTACCCAGGCCAGTAGTTCAGCTGGACCATCCCTGGCATGGTTACCTAGCCCTGTGGGGCCCACTTGGGTACCCAAGGTATGGATATCATTAAACATATGTGAAGAGGGGTATTTTGGTCATTTACCACATCCACACACAGTTCATAGCCCACTAGTGAAGGCCCACAGAGACTGGATAGCAATTCAGCCAAAAATACATCTCTGGACGTTTCACTGGGTGATTGGGCCAATCGTCCAATGCATCGTCCAGAGCCTGTTTGAGTCGGGTTTTGAGCTAAAATCTTGTATTTTGCTGCATGGGCAGCCATGGCATTGATCATGGATGCATGAATGATGGCCATGGACCATATTTAGTGTATGATCCAATGGTTCCAAGGGTTTTGGGCTTAGTTCACCCATTTGGAAACCAAGAGCTGTTCTGTCAGCTCAGAGAATAGCAACCCAGGCTGTGCTCCAACTCAAAGCTTCAGTTTGGGCTGCATCCAAGGGCAGTTTTATGTATACTTTCATGATAGGATGCTGTTCCTACAGAAAGCTAAGCTAGGATTAGCTTGCATGTACAAATCCATGCCTAGACTACCTGTTTTAGGTGCAACTGGACAGTGCAGTCTGGCAAAGAGACTGGTTTCAGTCCTAGCTGTAAAACAACAATAAGATCATGCTTATAATGAACAGATCTTACATGTAATAGGTTTGCATGTCAGATCTGATGCATCCCAAGGCAAGTCCAAGGTGTCTTGGGCTTTACTAGTCAGGAACACCATCAACAGAGCAGAGATCAACAGAGAAATACTGAGAGCAGTAGCACAATAGGGCTGAGAATGGTTACCTGATGATGGTTGTGCTGCAGAGACAGGGTGTAGGTAGCAGCTCTGGTCTCCTCCTCCTCTTTCCTCTTCTTCTCCTTCTCTTCTTCGTCCTCTCTCTTCTCTTTCTCTCTTTCTCTCCTTTTTCTGTTTCAGCTAGGGCAGTAAACAAAATGTATACTGCCCCTCCTCTATTTATAGTGCTGGCCCCACTGGGGTCTGTTTGGCATTGGGTCCCCTTCCTCCAAAATGCATTTTTAACTAAATTTTGAGCCATTCTGGCTGCTCAGGTGGGGTCCACATGGTTCCAGGGGTGGGTAATGGTTCCTAAAATTCCTATCTACCCCTAGAGGGTGTTCATGGTTTGTATGGGTGGTCTCCACATGTCTGGAGTCCAAAATACTATTTTCAACCACTCTGGGTGATTCTCTAGGCCTTTGGGCCAATCGCCCAGTGCATCGCCCAGAGAATACAACAATGATGTATAGGCCCTGTGGTTGCACAGGTGTTTGGCCCAGGGCTTGGGCTTTGCACCAACACCTCACCCAGGGTTTGATACACATCTGAATAGGTGTGGGCCTCACATTTATGGATAGGAGAGAGAGTACCTAGGGTTTATGTAGTACATCATGCTGCGGGCAGTGCACTGCATGGGTCTGCAATCCATCTTCTGACAGGTATATAGGAGGACATCCTCGGGGGTTCTCCATTGAATTAAACTACTGGAATGATGCTCCATAGTTTGTTTGGGTGACTGGTAAGAGGTCCCTATCTTTCATCCAAAATTCCAGTCAGGGGTAGGCTTGACATTTCTCCCCACCTTACAAAATTTTTGTCCTCAAAATTGGCTTACCTTGTAGTTTGAAGAGTTGGGGATACTTCTCTTGCATTTCCTCTTCGCGTTCCCACGATGCTTCCTTTATGGGACAATTTTCCCACTGAACCTTTACGAATGCGACCGTGCGGTTACGGAGGTTATGTTCCTTTCTATCCAATATCTCCGTTGGCTGTTCTTCATAGTTCATATCTGCATCCAGTTGGTTAGGTTCAGCTGAGAGTACATGTGCCGGGTTATTGATGTAATTCCTTAGCATTGACATATGGAAAACATCATGGACGCCTTGCAAGGATGGCGATAATGCCAGTAGATATGCTATGGGTCCCACTCTGTTGAGAACTTCGTAAGGACCAATAAATCTTGGGCTTAGTTTGCCCTTCTTGTTGAAGCGTAGCAACCCCTTCGTTGGAGATACTCGAAGGAATACTTTCTCTCCGATCCCAAATTCTATATCCTTTCTCCGATTGTCGGCATAACTCTTCTGTCTTGATTGGGCCGCTTTAATCTTTTCTCTGATTATATTCACCTTCACACAGGTTGCTTGTATCATTTCGGGCCCAAGATACTTTCGTTCTTTGACTTCATCCCAATACAACGGGGTCCGGCGCTTTCGACCATATAGAGCTTCATACGGTGCCATGCCAATGGTGGAGTGGTAGCTGTTGTTGTATGCAAATTCCACCAAGGGTATGTGGGCATCCCAACTGTCGTTCATTTCTAATATGTAGGCTTTGAGCATGTTCTCCAGAGTTTGAATAGTTCTTTCGGACTGTTCGTTCGTCTGAGGATGGAAAATTGTGCTGAGATTTAGTTGAGATCCCAGTGCCCTTTGCAGACTTTTCCAAAACCTCGAGGTGAATCGGGGGTCCCTATCGGATAAAATGCTGATAGGTACGCCATGTAGGAGGACTACATTCTCAATGTATAGTTGGGCGAGCTTTTCCATCGAATAGTTTATTCTGATGGGGATGCAGTGAGCCGCTTTCGTCAGTTCGTCTACAATCATCCAGATTGCATTCATCCCTTTCTTGGTATTGGGTAAATTGGTTACGAAATCCATGGTAATTCTTTCCCATTTCAACTAGGGAATAGAGAGTGGCTACAACAACCCATACGGTTGGTGTCTTTCTGCCTTTATTTGCTGGCAGGTGAGGCATTCAGACATGTATATCGCTATGGTTTGCTTCATTCTAATCCACCAATAGTACTTCTTTAGATCCTTGTACATCTTTGTGCTTTCAGGGTGGATTGAATAGGGTGAATTATGTGCCTCCTTAAGAATTCGGTCCTGCACATCATAGTCGTTAGGCAAGCACAATCTGTCTCTGAACTTTAATGCCCCATCATGGGCCAGTGAGAACTCTGGGTCCCTGTGGACTCCATGCTGCATTTCCCAGATTATCTTGGTTAGATCGGGGTCTTGGAGCTGCTTTTCAATTATCTCTTCTCGGATTGACGACTATATGTCCATGGCTGCTAGTTGCATAGTCGTCCCCTCGATCATAAGTTCCAAATCAAATTTTTGAGCTTCTTCTATCAGTTGCTCGCTTACAACTAAGGCAGCGAGAGATGCGGTTTGGGATTTCTGGCTTAACGCATCGGCTACTACGTTGGCCTTGCCGGGGTGGTACTGGATCTCATAGTCGTAGTCCTTCACTAATTCTAACCACCATCTTTGTCTCATATTCAGCTCCTCCTGGGTGAAGAAATACTTCAGACTCTTGTAATCGCTGAAGATCTCACTCTTTTCACCATAGAGATAATTGTCACCATATTTTCAACGCGAAGACTACCGCAGCCAACTCTAGGTCATGAGTGGGATAGTTCTTTTCGTGTTCCTTCAACTGCCTTAAGGCATAGGCGACCACTTCACCTCTCTGCATCAATACGCTGTCCCGTTCTTATTCGGGATGCGTCGGTGTAGACCACCATTCCTCCGGTGCCATCCAGAATAGTCAAAACTAGTGTCGTCACCAATCGATTCCTTAACTCTTGAAAACTTTTCTCGCAAGCGTCGTTCCACTCAAACTTTGCACCTTTCTTTGTCAGCTTTGTCATGGGTGCCGAGATGCGCGAGAAATTCTCAATAAACTGGCGGTAGTACCTGGCTAAACCCAGGAAGCTTCGGATCTCAGTGGCATTCGTTGGAGTCTCCCACTCGAGAACCACCTTCACCTTGTCTGGGTCTACCTTGATGCCATCTTTGGTGACGATGTGTCCTAAGAATCCAATTTGGTGGAGCCAAAATTCGCACTTGCTGAACTTGGTGAATAGTTGATGCTCCCGCAATCACTGCAACATGAAAGTAAGGTGTTGAGCATGCTCCTCTTCACTCTTAGAATACACCAAAATGTCGTCGATGAATACAATGACAAACTTGTCCAACACATCATGGAACACTCTATTCATCATGTCCATGAATGCCGTCGGGACGTTGGTTAACCCAAACGATAGTACTAAGAATTCATAATGTCCATATCGAGTTCTAAACGCCGTTTATGAATATCACCGCTCTTAATCTTCAGTTGGTGGTATCCAGACCTAAGATCAATCTTAGAGAAGACTCTTGCTCCCTGTAGTTGATCAAATAGGTCATCGATGCGTGGCAATGGGTATCAATTTTTTATCGTCAGTTTATTCAGCTCACGATAATTGATACACAATCGCATACTACGATCCTTCTTCACGAATAGCATGGGTGCTCCCCAAGGAGACATGCTAGGTCGTATGAAACCCTTCTTCAACAGATCTTGTAACTGGACCTGTAACTCTTTTAATTCAATAGGTGCCATTCGGTATGATGCCTTGGATATCGGTGCTGCACCAAGAATTAGATCGATTGCGAACTCTATCTCATGATCAGGCGGTAGCTGAGTCAGATCCTCTGGAAAAACGTCGGGAAATTCTCTAACGACTTCAAGTTCCTTTAAAGGCTTTATCTTTGCTTCGATATCCATTACCATGGCCAAATAACCCAGACATCCATCATCCAACAACTTTCGTGCCTAGAGGGTGGATATGGTTACTCTTTTGGGCTTCCTCATCGATTCACTTTGGTAGGTGAAAACCGAGCCATCACCTAGCTTTAACGTAATCTTCTTCTTCACAAACATAATGTTCGCTCCATAGGTGGATAGCCAATCCATGCCTAGTATCACGTCAAAGTCCTTCATATCGAACTTAATCAAATGGGCAGTTAAGTTCTTCCCATAAATTTTCATTAGACAAGGGGTCGTAGACTTCCTTCAGGCTCACGACATTACCGGTCGGTGTACTGACTACTAAATCATGCCCGATGTCCCTTAGTCAACCGATCATCCTACTCGCAAAAGTGTTGGAAATAAAAGAGTGGGATGCACCCGAGTCGAATAATACTCGCGCGGGGGCAGACGAGACAATCAAGGTACCTAGGATTTGTATAAAATAAGGATGCAATTAAGTTTTCTTGCATCCACAGGTTATTTCCTACAATTTAGTAGTGTTAGGTGGACTTACCTGTCATCACTTCGGGATTCGCCTCCGCTTCTTCGTTAGTCAACACAAACACTTTTCCTCGAGTTCGATTATCCCATGGTTGGAAAGGTTGAGCGTGGGACTGGTTTGGCGAGTAAGTGTTGTATCCACGGTGT
Organism: Telopea speciosissima; assembly: GCF_018873765.1. Lineage (NCBI taxonomy): Eukaryota > Viridiplantae > Streptophyta > Magnoliopsida > Proteales > Proteaceae > Telopea > Telopea speciosissima. The sequence goes on from NC_057921.1 coordinate 16,476,748, forward strand.
GTGCACTCCCTGGCCATATGTCCTGCCTTGTGGCACACGTAACATCTATTGGACAACACGGTCGGTGATGAGGCCTGGCTTACTTAGCTTATTGCAGGTTGGGCTGGCGAAGCTGCAGTTGTCGCTTGACTTGCCGTTGGTTGGGTAGGCTAGTTATAAGTGGGGCGAAAAGGGTTCTGGCCCACATCGGGCCGACAATACTGAGTCGGGCTAGGGCTCGAACTAGCTCCTCAGAAAACCTTGTTCGGCCATCTGAAATTCTGATAGTTGCTTGGCCTCTTGCCCTAGCCGGGCGACGTTGTAGCTTTCTCTTTCTCTTTCTCTTTCAACCTGTCTTCCATAGTCTTCGCCTTGTCGACCATTTGTGCGTAATCTCAAATATCTAGAATTTACAAGATAGACCCGATCTCTGGTTTGAGTCCTTTCTCAAATTTCTTCTTCTTACTAGCTTCCCCTTTCAGGTGTTCCAGAGCAAAGTGGAACAAATCTTCGAATTGCTGCTGGTAGTCCAACACAAACTTGGTTCCTTGCACGAGTGCAGAGAACTCAGCTTCCTTCTTGTCCCTAAAGCTCTCAGGGAAGTAGTTCTTAAAGAAAACTTCTTTGAATTGCTCCTAGGTGAGATTTCCAAGGCGCTAATCCACCGTTCTGGCTGCATTGCCTTAGAATTTATCTTGGAAAACGCAGGCTGCTGGAGCTTCTTGAATCTCTCCATCACCTTAGCTGTAGAGTTTTCCGCTATGTGTTGAGGCACAGGTGGTGGGAATTGTATTGGCCGGTTGGGTGGTGCTGGTGGCACTACTTGCTCTTGCATCATGGCTACAAATTGCGTAGACATTTGGCCCAATAGCTCCTGTTGTTGCTGCATGGTCCGCATCATGGTGGTCATGAAGGTGTTCACCTCTCCAGTGGCCAAACCTGGCTGAGGTGTGGCGGCAGTAGCTTGGGCAGCCATTGGTACCCTCGGTGAAGTAATTGACATTTCAAAATTCTAAGCTTCGGCTCCACTCGGTAGCTCAACTTCTGGGATAAAACGAGGCCGTCTTCCACGACGACCACCTCGGTTGGATCTAGTGTTGACCATGATTGATTCTTCTGAAAGAAGCTATATATTTAATATTTCTCTACACCTTTAACGGGAACAATTTATAATTCCTAACTATCACATGTACAGTACCAATTCCACAGTCCCAGTGTAATAATATTATCATCCCAGTAAGGTGTGTTATTCATCAATTGTCATTGTTAAGAGTTTTATGTTCGTGGGGTGTTTTATGCCATGATATGTTATGCATGATGTCATATTAAAGTTTTATATTAAGCAGTGATTTCTTAGTTTTATACTTGTACCTAGCATGCAAGTCTCTCCAATTTCATCCTGGTGATAAGAGCCTGTACGTACAGGTATCCTATATCACTCCTAACCTCGTCTGCTAAGGAAAAGTAGATGGCACGATCCTCTGGTCCGCTAGTATCTGCGAGTGCTAAGAAAATAATCAGTCGCTTCTCGGCCCAGGATTGTATTTCTCGTATCCAAGCTAGTCTCTTCCTCAGTCGTGTAATGTAGAACATGTTGCTGGGGTCTCCAAGCCCGAACAACACAATCAGGTCCTGCCATGGAGAACTTCTAAGTATCAAGTTACTAGGGCTACTTAACTTAAAATCATGTGCAACACTATAGGTAAATAAAGTAGCATAGACAAAAAATTAAATGGGTCAGCTCGAGGTTGCACACAGTGTTACAGTGTTCTACTGGGTTCACACACCTCTCAGGTAAGGGTAGGTGCAGTGCTTGGGGTTCTTATTTTGCTCTGTAGCCTATTAGGTTTAATCTTGGTTGGGCTAGGCTATAAGTAAAGTATGGCCTACTCGCAGGCACAATGTTCTATGTAATGCCCAAATTCCCAAGACTTTGCAACCACACATCACAATATGCCTACATATCTATGTTGGAGTTTTGCACAACATCACCCACACAAAAGTTCCTACATACAAATGTATATAAATATACATTACTTATACATAGTAGGTATGCCCAATTTAGGCCATCTACAGAGAAAAATTTATTCCCTTGAATTTCTTACTTCCACACCTTATCTTGTATACCCCTATGTAGTTTGTCTTATTATTGATGTATTTATTCATTTTTGCTTATTATTATTATTTTTTATCCACAAAATCATACAAATGCCTTAGTAGTGTTATTCATGTCATTTTAGTGTTGAAATCATAAGCCCATAAGTCAACAGTTCAAATTCTGCTGAAAATACATTCTCTGGGCGTTTCACTAGGCGTTTGGCTCCATCGTCCAGTACATCGCCCAGAGAATCGGGGCTCAGGTTTTATCAGTCCGTGAGCTCATTTCTTTCTCCCTTTTTCTATTTTAACAGCTCCAAACCCCTAGGGCAGTATTCAAAAGGCCTATTTGACTAATTCCACACCAAATCCAAGTGTCTCCTCAAGTCTTCCGCGCATCCACGCGAGTCTACGGTAAGTTTTCTTCACATTTTCTTCATTATTGGACTGCTGTTGACATCTTCCTTTTCTTTTGGTTGGATTTACTGATTTCATACCCTAATTCCTTCTTCCTTTCCCTTCTTGCTTGCAGCAACAATGTCCACAAGTGGTAGACATAGCACAGTGAGGAAGGCAGTGACTTGCAAGCGCCTGCGGTCTGACCCAGTGCCTTCTTCACCTTCGGCAGTACCCTCTCCAACGTCCGAGGAACTGGAATTTGACCGATTTTGGTTCTCCAGGTACGATCATTCGCAAGACCGGGTGAAGTTCAAGTCTAAAAATATTGTGAATGGTAGGGTGGTGCAAGTTGGTGACTTCCACCAGTATGGGCTCTCTACCAAGTTTAATGCCCTAGGCTGGGCATCAATGTTGTCTCTTACGCTGCCATGTTACCCGAACTTGGTTCGATATTTCTATTGCAACTTTGTACTGGCTTCTGGGGTGCAAGGGTTTGGTCTGGAGAGCAGGGTGAAGGGGGTAGACATGAAGTTCACCACTACCATTCTAGCAGAGATTTTGGGACTTCCCGACACAAGCGACAAATGTTACTACAAGCCTCGGGTAGATATTTTTCAACTATGTTTTCTCTAAAGCATAGTTATCAAGGCGGCAAGGCGACCATGGTGTTTGAGGCCCTTCCTAAGCGCCTTGGCGATAGGGTGGCCGTAAGGCGTCGCCTTGGCGAACAAGGCGTTTTAGTGTTCTTTTTTTATATAACCATTTTATTAGGCATAAATAGCATATTAATTTTTATATAATTCTACTTATATACTAAATAAATATGAAAGAATTGAAGTATATAATCAAGGAATTGCAAAATAGCATAATCATAGAATTACAAAATCAGTGAATCACATAATTACAAAATCAGTGAATCACATAATTACTACTCACATGATGTTAGAATTATAAACTCACATAATCACAGTATAAATAGTTACATAACCACAGATTGCATAACTTATAATAACAGATGCATTTCATAAATTATACTAAGGAATGCACAATTTACATTGAATCATAGAAATTACAGCAACAACCACTTCGGCAGTAGCCAAAGCCACCGACCATCACTAGTAGAAGCCAGCCATAGAAGAATAAGCTATAGGAGAATAAGAAAAATAAAAAAAATAGAAGATGGTCAGATACGGAACAAAGAAGAGGAAGAAGTAGAAGAATAAAAGGAAAAATGCAGCTACCAAAGCCACCGGCTAGTGGCTCAAGAAGTGTATGTCCTGGACGGAAGAAGAGAAGAATCGAAACTCGGAAAAAAGGACACTTGTGCTGGTCGAAGATGATGCCTGAATCTGTGGAGTAAATGAAGACAATGTGCTTAAGATGTAAAAGGTCACCGCGCAAAAGGAAGAAACACAGAGAAGGTTAGAAGAAGGGTTTAGACTTTAGAAGAAGAAAAAATAGGCACAACACTTCCCGTGGAAGTCGGAGGTGTCACCGTGGGGGTGGAGAGTTGGAGACCGGAGACAGTGGTATCGGAGATGTCGGTGGGGGGTGGAGGCTGGAGATGGTTAGAGAAAGGGTTTAGACTTTAGAAGATAGAGGTTTAGAAGGAAAAAGAAAAAAATAAAGCACAATACTTACCTTCAAGGCTGGAGATGTCGCCGGACGCGGGTAGTGGTTGAAGCTGGAGATGGAGATGTCGGTGGAGAGTGGAGAGTCAAGAGGTTAGAAGGGGTTCAGATTTTTGAAGGAAAAAAGAAAAAAGAAAAAAGGCACAATACTTACAAGGCTGGAGATGTCGTCGTCTCGCCGGACGCCGGTCCAGGATGGGGATTGAGAGGGACTGAGGAGTGAGGACTGAGGGAGTCGCGACAGTTGCCCTCGCCACTGCTTCTTTTTCTCTTTTTCTCTTTCGCAGGTTTTCTTTCTTCTCTTTTGGTTATGGTTGAGACGGTGAGGAGTGAAAGACTTTCGTTTTTTTTTTTTGTTTTTGTTTGGCTTAGGTGATTCCATGTAACACAATATACAGAAATAATGTATACAAGCCTACGAAAATATAAGAAATAGAATAAAACTCTACATATTTTAATTTTATTTTGTTTTTAAATGATTCGATGTATCGCAGTGTAAGAAAATCATATACACAAAACCAATAAAAATATAAAAATTTGAATAAAATGTAAAAAAATTAATAAAATAATGAAGTAACGCCTTTTCACTAAGGCGCCTAAACGCCTTGACTCTTCAAAACCGCCAGGACGCCAAGGCGACGCCTTAATAACTATGTTCTAAAGTTTGAGGCGGATTACAAGCCTACAGCCAGGATCATCAGCAGGTGTATTTCTTATAACATCTATCCCAAGGGTAGGAATCGGGGTAGAATTTCCATGCTCAGGGCATGTATCACATACTGCTTACTGAGGGCCGGCAAGGGTGGTCCAGTGATCAACCTCCCTTACTTACTGGTGCAGGTGATGCTTTACCACGCACAGAATCCATCAGATGGGAACCTGCCCTATGGGAAGTTCCTAACTCTTGTGTTCCAATATTTTGGGGTTACACTTGTTGGCGAGTATGAGGATGGTGACAGGTCAAAACTCATCAACAAGACCTCCATTCAGAAGATGAAGATGTAGGGGGAACTAGAGAGCGATCCCAAGTTTGAGGAGGAGATGGAGATGGAGTAGGAGGCAATAGAGGGGACAGAGTTAGGTGAGCAGGAGGGTGATCCGGTAGATAATAGTGCCCAGTTTGTAGATCTACCTTCCTATGGGCCGACTGGAGCTTCTAGTTCTCAGGTGCCTGAGTCCTATGGGTGGTCTGATATGATGGCACAGTTTTGAGGTCTCCATACTCAGCTGGCTCAGATGTCGACACGGATGGATCAGGGCTTCACTTCCCTGGAGGGGTGAGTAGGTTCTGTTGAACGGCGCCTAGACTTCTGGGACTCCTATGACCATGTTGACTCCCGACAGAGTCAGCCTCCACCGAGCGATGTTCCTCCCCAGGAGTAGCCTTCCAGCATCAGTTTCTTGCCTAGGATCTAGTCCTCTTACTTTAGCCTGACTTGATGTAGTTATTTTTTTTTTTTTATCATGGATTATGTAGTCTTTTTTTTTTGTTTATCTCTTTATATATGTAATTCGAAGTAGTACTTCCATTTTGGACTCTTTATGTAATGGCTTCTGCCACATCTTAGTCTTTAGTAAAACTTAACGTTTATGTTCTGTCTTTTAATTACATTGCCCCCTGTAACTTTTAATTATCACATGTTTTACTTTCTTGCAAGTTATTAATCCTATTCCGCTATCTGTGAATGTAGAAAGAGCTTCTCGCTCTGATACCAAGCTCTGTCACACCCCAAACCACCCCCTGGGAGGATTAGGTAGGTGACCCAAATTGCACTATAGTAATCCGCCAAATCCCACGGATCTAGAAGCGTTTACTCCATTCATAGACACATATCCACCATAGTACATAATGTGAAACTCAGAGTGCGGCGAAAAGCTATATTTACATTAAAACACTTAGAAAGAGTAGTAGTACACGAAAAGAAAATATATACAGTACTATGTTTGTTCATTCCCTCTCTCACTCCCAAAGCAACAGCAGTACCTACTCTACCATATACAACTCTTAAACAAAGGAATATATACTGGGCAGGGTAACCCGAGCCCCAAAAAGAAAGCTGTAAAATAAAATGGGGAAAAACTTCGACAAAAATAAAAGGGTTCCCCAAAGACAAAAAGAGTCAGTAGCAACACCCTTCACGAGTCATCCTCAGCTATCACAGAAAATACTCGCACCAATGGTATGACCTTTGTTCGGGTCCATACCAATACAATCATAACCACCATAGCTCCCCTCCGGGTGATAAGCCTCCCCGCCACAGTAACATTCACCTGTAGGATCATCTAACAGAAAAACATATATAACAGAGTGTGAGCTCCATTGAGCCCGTGAATGAAATACATTACCATGCATGCACATGCAATCACAACCATATGAGCCCTACATGAGGTGTAGTTCATTTTATTCATTAGCCACCTAACATCACAACTAAGGCGGGTTAGTGCTACTACAATCCCCAATACATGTATTCTTGGTGCGGGCTTTTAACCCATTCTCGCGATACACCCATTGAGTTGTCGGAGAGGATCAGTCAGCTCCCGCATCAGGCACCAAGGTTAGCCCGACCAGCCCTTTGGGATTAACCTGTGAGGCATCAATCCTTTTTCTCATATCATATTTCTTTTCTGGCTTATAGCCCATAATCACCTTTTCGGTGTAATAATATTTCTTTCTTTTTTTTCTTTTTTTTTTCTTTTCCTTTTCTCTTTCATATGGTCACTCTCACAGGCATCCAACACCTTAACCCCTATTGGCAAGGGTGCGTAGCACGGGTGATGAAACTCTAGCCCAATGCATCTATATGGCATCGTATGAGTCGGGTGGTGTCAGTCGTATCCCATACTACGGGCTACCACAGGCATCATTTCCAAGCCGGCTATGGCATCTAGTCTAGCAATTCACATACAACATTCAATGTCCATTCACAGAATCCAGCAATCAATCATGTCTTTATTTCAGAATTCACAATTTATGAAATAAGTAAACCACGTAATAATGTTATATTATAATTCATTTTAACATATTAGTCATGTTACATTTACATATACTGTGTAATTTCACTCACCTTGTTCTAGTCCTACTGGTTCAGTTGTTGGTTCAGTTTTGGCCGGTGTCTGGTTGTGCACCTCGAGCACGGGATCAAATCCTAATTTATTAGATAAAAAATGTGTTAATTGGAATTCAAAGCTATTTTGATATCCTAGTGTTGGTCTAGGCTCACTGGTCTGACTCAGTGTTTAGTCCGGTGTTACTTGGAATTCTCTGGGCCTTGCACTGGGCTTTCGGGTCCATGTCCCGGTGCATCATCCAGAGATGTGGAATCAATTTGATTTGATACATAGTTGGATGGTCAATTTGTATGTGGTCTAGATAGTCCTATAAAATAGTACCCAGGCTAGTAGTTTAGCTAGACCATCCCTGGCATGGTTACCTAGCCCTGTGGGGCCTACTTGGGTACCCAAGGTATGGATATCATTAAACATATGTGAAGAGGGGCATTTTGGTCATTTACCACCTCCACACACAGTTAATAGCCCACTGGTGAAGGCCCATAGAGACTGGACAGCAATTCAGCCCAAAATACATCTCTGGGCGTTTGACTGGGTGATTAGGCCAATCGCCCAGTGCATCGTCCAGAGCCTGTTTGAGTCGGGTTTTGAGCAAAAATCTTGGATTTTGCTGCATGGGCAGCCATGGCATCCATCATGGATGCATGAATGATGGTCATGGACCATATTTAGTGTATGATCCAATGGTTCCAAGGGTTTTGGGCTCAGTTCACCCATTTGGAAACCAGGAGCTGTTCTGTCATCTCAGAGAACAGTAACCCAGGCTATGCTCCAGCTCAAAGCTTTGGTTTGGGCTGCATCCAAGGGCAGTTTTATGTATACTTTCATGGGAGGATGTTGTTCCTACCCAAAGCTAAGCAAGGATCAGCTTGCATGTACAGATCCATGCCCAGATTGCCTGTTTTGGGTGCAACTGAACAGTGTAGTCTGGTAAAGAGACTGGTTTTAGTCCCAGCTATAAAATAGTAATAAGATCATGCTTATAATGATCAGATCTTACATGCAATAGTTTGCATGTCAGATCAGATGCATCCCAAGGCAAGTCCAAGTTGTCCTGGGCTTTACTAGCCAGGAACATCATCAACAGAGCAAAGATCAACAGAGAAATACTGAGGGCAGCAGCATAATAGAGGTGAGAATGGTTACCTAATGATGGTTGTGCTACAGAGACAGGGTGCAGGTAGCAGCTCTGGTCTCCTCCTCCTCTTTCCTCTTCTTCGTCCTCTCTCTTCTCTTTCTCTTTTTCTCTCCTTTTTCTGTTTCAGCTAGCTAGGGCAGTAAACGAAATGTATACTGACCCCTCCTCGACCCCTCCTCTATTTATAGTGCTGGCCCCACTGGGGTTTGTTTGGCATTGGGTCCCCTTCCTCCAAAATGCATTTTTAACTGAATTCTAAGACATTATGGCTACTCAGGTGGGGTCCACATGGTTCCAGGGGTGGGTAATGGTTTCTAAAATTCCTATCTAACCCTAGAAGATGTTCATGGTCTATATGGGTGGTCCCCACATGTCTGGAGTCCAAAATACTATTTTCAGCCACTCTGGGCGATTCTCTGGGCCTTTGGGCCAATCGCCCAGTACATCGCCCAGAGAATACAACACTGCTGTATAGGCCCTATGCTTGCACATGTGCTTGGTTGAGGGCTTGGGCTTTGCACCGACACCTCACCCAGGGTCTGATACACATCTGAATAGGTGTGGGCCTCACATTTATGGATAAGAGAGAGAGTACCTAGGGTTTATGTAGTACATCATGCTGTGGGTAGTACACTGCATGGGTCTGCAATCCATCTTCTGACAGGCATATAGGAGGACATCCTCAGGGGTTCTCCATTGAATTCAACTACTGGAGTGATGCTCCACAGTGTGTTTAGGTGACTGGCCAGAGGTCCCTGTCCTTCATCCAAAATTCTAGTCAGTTAGGGGTAGGTTTGACACCTAGGTTGGTGACTAGAGACAATTCTTACTTTCCTAGGGCAGGGATGTGGTTGTCTGATAGCACCCGTCCCAAGAAAAGGAAGTTACCAGTGTCGGTGGTGAGGGAGATGTTAGATCCACTCTCCCCACAGGAGGTAAGAACCCATTTAGTTTTGCATGTATTGTCCTCCTTTACACTTGGTTCCTGACTTTGATTTTGATATCTATATTGATAGGTTGTATGGTAACCGTTTGAGTCTCTCAAGCTAGGTATGCAAGCTCGACTGGAGACTGCGAGGTGGCTCATGCCACAACATACGGTCTTCACTTGGCCATCTGGGTATGCCTGGTATCCGGGGGATCGGGCCTATCGATAATGGCCCGGTATCAAGAGGCCTTGTATTCTTATGAGGCCTCTCTGTTTCGTGCTTGAGCCGGAGAGACTCTCCAAGAGGGAGATGAACCGGTTCATGAAGGGAGTTGATGCCCGGCCCTTCATCGAGCCTAACTCATGGGGACGCTACCGCGGGTACAGAGCGAAGGAGCTGATGTGCATCAGGCTTACTCCTTCGGGTCCACGGGTAAGCTTCAAGAACTTTTGCTTCTTTCTTTTCTTAGCTCCCAATTTGCATCTTGGTTACTAACTTATTGTTATGCATGCGTAGGCTCCTACTGGCTTCAAGCCTTAAGAGACTAGGGAGGCTACCAGTGTCGTTGCTGCTAGTGTTGGTACCTTGACTCATGAGGCTACCTCGATCGAGTCTGCTCCTAGGGTGATGCCTCCTCTTGCTGGCGATGCTGAGGCCATACCGTCATCGGTGCCTTCGTGTTCACACAGGGTGCTGGATGCCTTCTTCTAGGTACCTGGGTGGTCCTACATCTATCAGGGCAGGGAGGCCGGAGGTGTTTATCCCTCATCCTTCTTCTTTGGTTGCTGGCTTCCCATGTGGTTTCGACTTTGTAAGTATCTTGACTCTGTTTTGCAAGTCTTTCCTTCTGTTTGATCAGCTAACCATCGGTGTTGGTGTAGGTCCCAGGTTATAGATACGATAATCTATTGGGGATGGTCGCCGTCTTGAAGGAGCTTGCCGCCTCACAGAGCGAAAGGATCCTCTAGTTGGTGAGTTGAAATTTGATACCTGCATGATTAGTATAGCAATAGAAACATATGGATTCTAATGCTTGTCATGTGATGCAGCAGGGGGCATTCTAGGGTATGAGGCGACTACCAATTGGCTCTAGAAGGAGAGGGATGAGGCTCTAGCTGCTGCCCAGCCTGCCCCAGCTGCAGAGGTTCTGATGCCAGAGGCTCCTGCGATCTAGATTGACGATCCTATCGATGGCCGGGATGCGAGGATGGATGATGAACGGGAGAAAAGAACGAGCAGTATAAATGACGAGGATGATGAGGACGATGATGAGGAGGGTGATGAGGATGGGGAGGACCAGTAGATTTTTGTTTCTTGTTCTTGTTCTTGTTTTTCGAACATGTCTGGATGGTGGATAGTTTCAGGCCTTCGTGTTTTGTAAATGATTTTGATTGATTTTGGTTAATTGATTTTTTAATCCAAACTTAGGATTTTTAATCAATCGGATGGTTGGACAAGTCAAAATGGGATGCATGGATGTAATTGTGATGTGGAATGGTCCATTGTGACCCTAGGGTGTAGGATGACGTGTTGGGATGGCAAGTAGTGCGGACTGCCCAAAAATGTGTAAACTCAACTTAAGCTACAAAAGCACAACATCGACATCGAATTCCTGTCGATCGACAATGAGAGGCCTTATTTCGACATCGAAAGAAAAATTATGATTGTCAATGCACTCAACTGACTGTCGAACCAGTTTAGATAGTTAAAAGGCACTGCTCGACAGTGAGCCATTTGGGATCGACATCGAGGTGAAATCGTCAATAGGGTATCGATGTCGATGGGTCTATGGTTTGCTATCGAATCGGGGGGTTCACTGTCGACCCCATGTTTCCAAATCCGATTTGTTTCCTTTTTGAAATGCCTAGTTACGAGATTTTTTGATTTCTCTTCCCTTCTTGGGCCCTTGCTTGTCCTTGGAGCTATATTAAGGGACTTGGGGGAGTGTAAAAGTTCTCTACTCTTCTTCTCTTTGCTTTTGGGTGTTCTTGTGGGATTTTTCTCTCCTTTTGTTTGGTTCCTTCCTTGATTCAATGGACAAGGCTTTGAGTTCATGGATGGATTCCGTGCTGAGGGATGATTGTGAAGCCTTCGGGAGGGTGCATCTCTAGCCTCTAATGGGCATGAAGAATATGACGCTTGCATGGGACTTGCTTCGAGGTGTTTCTCACCATTGGGTCCCAGAGACTCATATGTTTTGCTTTGGCACAGCTGAGGAATGTCCTATTTATGAGGAATTTCGTGCATGCTTTCTCTCTCCTCATCATGACGCCATGATACGTCCCCTCTTGAAGGATGATTATTCCATAGACATCATGTCCTTCTTTGGGTTGGTAAAAGGACGTCTTCCCTACTTTATGCATGGTCACCGTGTTGATGTATTGGCGATTATCCATCTCGTGGATCAACGTAGGGGTGACCATGATTTCATGGAGTATAGGAAGAGAGCCTTCTTGTTCTGTGTGATTGCTCAATTCCTTCTTCGTTCTGGTTCTTGAGGTGCTTCCCTGTGTTGATGGAAGTAGTCAAGCAAGTCCAAAGAGGTGGTGACATTGTTCCTACTGTCTTGGTGGAATCAATGAGAGGGTTAGACATCTTGAGCTGGAGTCATACCCCTTGTGGTGAAGACTTCGCTAGTAGTCCATAGTTTTTGCAGGTAATTTCTTCCCTTGTAGTTGTTTTTTTTTCTTTCTCTACCATGCATTTGGAATTACCCTTATTTCCATTTGTATGGTAGGTTTGGCTTTGTGAGAGGCTACAATTTACGAAGCCGAAGAGAGGAGACTTCAAGATTAAACATTATCGTCTCCGTTCGGTGGTGATGGAGTACCGCCATTGGGATACTTGGGAACGTGCTCTATCCCGCATTTCTTCTAATGACATTCGTTGGCGATGCTCATGGTGGACTATAGACACATCGGTGCTGAATTCTTTTGGGTGTAACTATGTGAGTCTGATGGGATTGTGCCATATCTCCTTTTATATACCCAATCGGTTGCGTCAACAGTATGGATTGGCTCTAGATGTTCCTGAGGTCTTGGTGAACTTCTATCCATCGGAATAGTTGGATAAAGAATTGGTGGGTAAGATAGCCAGTCTGTGGTGATCCAAGATAATACTGAAGACTGTGGGGTCTGTTGATAATGGAGGGATGATTGTCGAGTATGAGGATTGGGTGAAGACCTAAGGAAAGAAAAAAGAAAAAACTGAAAGGAGGAGACTGACATGGGATCAGAAGGAAACTTCAAGCTCTTCAAGTTCCAAACGTTCTAGGGAAGTGGAGGAAGATGATGGTGAAGACACAGACGATCCGGTTGTTTTAAAGGCAAGGATCGCAAAGTTGCAGAAGAAAGTGCAAGATTTGAGCTATTAGGATGTTTGAATTGCCAAGAGTAGTTACTTTTGTTTTTGAATCTTATATTATTATTAATTTTGTTTTTTGATGTTGGGTTTTGAACTTTGAATATGTGATTGAACTTTGAACATGATTGAAAGATGATTTTTTATTTTTTTAATGTGACTGGTCCTGATGTTGTTCCATCAAGATGCCTACGTACCCTTAAGTTTTTAAGGGATCAAGTCGAACGTAGTTCCGTTGTTTAGGAATCTTTGAACATAGTATTTCTTGAGCTGATCCATGTTTGTTAAGTAAGGAAGCTCGATCCCATCTAGATCCACTACTCGAACCGGTTGGCCAGGTAGTATTTCCTTGATCATGTAAGGGTCGCTCCAATTGGGCCTAAATTTACCTCGTGGATCGTGTATGGGTGTTCGCTGCTCCTTAAGCACCAAATCACCAACAGATAGTTGGCGTGGCACTGCTTTCTTGTTAAATGTTTTTATCATCCTTTGTTGGTATTTCTTCATATTGTCCATGGCACGTATCCTTTTCTGGTCAATGAGATTTAGCTCTTGAAATCTAGTCTTGACCTGTTCTGCTTCCGAAAATTCACTATCCATCATGACCCATAGAGTAGGTATCTCTAGTTCGACTGGAAGGTCTGCTTCCATTCCATAGACTAGTGAGTAGGGTGTTGCCCTAGTCGAAGTTCGGATGGATATCTGTATGCCCAAAGTGCATAGGGCAGCTTGTCAGCCCAATCATTATATTTGTCAGCCATCTTCTGTATTATTCTCTTGATGTTTTTGTTGGCGGCTTCCACTGCACCCTTAGTCTGAGGTCTGTAAGGCGATGATGTATACCTTAGGATGTTCATTTTGTCACACAATTTCCTCACTTCTCCTTTGAAGTGGGATCCTTGGTTTGATATGAGCTTGTGAGGGACTCCATATTGGCAGATGATGTTGCTGCTTATAAACTTGGCCACCTTGGCTGCTGTTAGTTTGGCGTAAGACTGTGGTTCTACCCACTTGGTGAAGTAGTCGATGGCTACTAGAATGTATTCATGACAATTAGAAGACTTAGGGACCACTTAGCCAATGACATCAATGCCCCAAGTGGCGAATGGTCAGGGCGAACTAAGAGTATGCAACTCTGAAGGTGGTGTATGTATGAGGTTGCTGAATATCTAACACTTGTAACACTTCTTTATGTATTGCACACAGTCGGCTTCCATGGTATTCTAATAATATCCTAGTCTGAGGATCTTTTTGGCCATCATCCTTGCATTCATGTGAGGCCCACACATGTCTTGGTGTATCTGATCCATGACTAGCCTTGATTGTTCTTCATCAACACATAATAGCTGCACTCCATCGTACGACCTCTTGTAACGAATGTCTTCTACTAGAATGAACTGTGTAGTATATATCTCCTCAAGAAACGGTTTTCTTTGGTTATAACATCCTTAGGGTATCGCCCTTCCCTAATGAAGTCCACTATGTTTGCGAACCATGACCTTCCATCAACCGTCAAAGTATGAATGTGATTGACATGTGCAGGTTGATGTCTTTGATTGATCGAGAATGGGTGTACTTTTGTTTCAGAATCCATCTCAACCATGGATGCCAACGTCGCTAGTGTATCGACAAACCGATTGTTATCTCTTGGAAAATAGGAGAAAGTGATCTCTTCGAATTCCCTAGATAGTGTCTCAACATGCTCTTGGTAGGGTATCAACTTCTTATCTCTAGTTTTCCATTTTCCTTGCATTTGGCATATGACCAAGGAAGAATCCCCATAGACTTCTAGTCTCTTGAGCCCTATTGATAAGGCGGCCTCAAGTCCTATGGCGCAAGCCTTGTATTCGGCCATGTTGTTTGTGCATTCAAAGTTTAGCTTAAATGTCCAAGGCATATGGGTTCCATCAGGAGTGATTAGTAGTATGCCGGCTCTGGAACCCTTGTGATTGGCTGCTCCATCAAATAGTAATTGCCAGACCGTATCGACTTCTTCTGGTTCCAATTGTGTAATGTCCTCATCAGGAAATATATCTTCCAACGGTCTAGTTTCAAAGGTTGGGTGTGCTGATAGATGATCAATGATTGCTCATCCTTTGATTGACTTTTGTGTCACATGTTTGACATCAAACTCTGACAATAAGAGCAACCATCGTGCTAATCTCCCTGTCAAAGCAAGTTTCTCAAATAGGTATTTGATTGGATCCATCCTCGAGATCAAGAAAACTTGGTGGGTTATCATGTAATGCCTTAACCGCCTTGTGGCCCAGATTAGATCGATACAGACCTTTTCGAGTGGTGTATATATAGTCTCATAGTCCATAAACTTTTTGCTCATATAGTATATGGCTTGTTCTGTCTTGCCATCTTATTGGTGTTGCGCTAACATTGCACCCATGGCCGTGTCTGTTACAGATAGGTACAACAACAAGGGTTAGCCAGGTATCAGTGGTGCTGGTACCGGTGGGTTGGCCAAGTATTCTTTGATTGTGTCGAATGCAACTTGGCATTGCTTATTCCATTCTTTTGGCTCATTCTTATTAAGTAGTTTGAAGATTGATTCATACACCATGGTTAGCCGAGAAATGAATCGACTGATGTATTGGATTCTCCCAAGAAAACCTATGATTTCCATTTTGGTTTTGGTTGGTGGCATATCCATGATTGCCTTAATCTTGGTGGGATCGAACTCAATGCCCTTGTGGCTGATTATGAAGCCTAAGAGTTTTCCCGCTGTGGTCCCAAATACATATTTTTGGGGGTTTAGCCTTAGTTTGTATGTCATAATTCTTTCAAAGAATTTTCTTAAGGCTTCAACGTGTCCCTTACGTTCTTTTAACTTGATGATCATGTCGTCAATATAGACTTCAACCTCTTTATACATTAAGTCATGTAAAATGGTAGTTGCCACCCTTTGATAAGTCACTCCACCATTCTTAAGCCCGAATGACATTACTTTGTAACAGTATGTTCCCCATTGAGTTATAAAGGATGTCTTTTGCATGTCTTCATGTGCCATTTTGATCTGGCTGTACCCTAAGAACCCGTCCATAAAGGATAGAAGGGCGTGCTTGGACGTACTGTCTACAAATATATCAATGTGTGGTAGGGGAAAGTCGTCCTTTGGACTTGCTTTGTTCAAATCCCTAAAATCTGCATACATTCGGACTCGTCCGTCTTTCTTGGGTTCTGGCACAATGTTGGCCAACCATTCAGGGTATTCAGTCACTTCTAAGAATCCTGCTTCAAGTTGCTTTGTGACTTCCTCTTTGATTTTTAAGATCTATTCTGATCTCATCCATCTGAGTTTTTGCTTTACTGGTTTCACCCCAAGGTATAAAGATAGACGGTGTGTGACAATGTTGGTGTCAATTCTGGGCATGTCATTGTATGACCATGGGAAAACTTCTATGAATTTCTTTAAAAGTTTAATCAGAGGTTGGACCTCTTGTTCATTCAAAGTCGAGCTGTTTTTTATTTTTCTTGGAAATCTTGAGGATCCTAAATTGATGATTTTAAAGCTCTCAGGGTTTGGTTGAGCTCTTTGTTCTTCATTTTGAATTATTTTTAGGAGTTCTGATTGAGGATCATTGAACATTTCATCCTCATTGATGTAAGCAAGAAGAGGCATAATTTAACCAGAAGAAAGTAATTCATTAAATCAAACTCAATGTCTACATCGGATTCAGACATGGACTCAAAAGAACTAGAAGAAGAACTGGACTTTGACTTGGACTTGGAATTGGAACTAGAAGATCTGAAATGTAAACTAGGACTAGGACTAGAATTGTTGATGTCTTTGTAGAAGTGGTACTCCAAAAACTGGGTCCAATTGGGTATAGCTCCTTCAGCTGGGTAGATCAAGGGTTGCGGATTTGGATTCCAATCTTTAGGGCCTTCTAGTGCTGCGATCACAACTTCGAATAGGTCTTCAAGGTGGAAGGAACCACTTCATCTTGCAAGTATTTTTTGGAGTCCACACGCTCTTTGACTTCTTTACCCTCTTGTACTTCTCGGGGTCCTCTTTGCACAGGTGTTTTATGTAAGCCTCGTTTCTCTTTTATTTGTCTTTCTGGACCCGTTTGAAGAGATCCTCTTTGGTCGGGGCGTAGCCTAGACCGTAGTACTCTTTGTTGTGAGAGGGTAAGATGAACTCGAACATTCCTTGGTGAGATTTTCAAAGATCCATACCCAGAAAATACCCCATTTTCTTGAGCATGTTTGGGACAGCTGAGTTGCGATTGTTCAAATGGGCAAGGGGAAGCTTCTCCCTTAGGGGTTGTTCCTTGTATGTAGCGCACACGATGTCAAACTAAAAATCGGCTAGCTGAGAGTCTAGTTCCTTACTAGCCTATACATTGGCAAGCATGCTTATCACTTTGAGGTTGGGTAGAATGGTGATGACCTTGTCGTCAACTATGAACTTGAGCTTTTGATGGAGAGAGGATGGTATTGCCCCAGCTGCATGGAGCCATGGTCTTCCAAGGAGTATATTGAAAGATGAAGGGATGTCGATGACTTGGAACTTGGTTGGGCCCATGGTAATTTTAGTGCTCAGAATTCCAATGACATTCCTTCGAGTATTGTTGTAGGCTCTCACTTCTTGTGTAAAGGGTTGTAGCTTTGATGGGTCGATCCCTATATGCTGGATGATTCGTAGTGGGCAGGTTGAGCCATTGTCTACTAAGACTTAAGGGATTCGACATCTGTTGCAATCGATGGTGACATAGAGTGCCTTTGTATGGTTGAACCTTCGGGTGGGAGATCCTTGTCTGAAAACATGACAGCCTTGACTGCATAGAGGGCCCCTACTATGTTGGCTAGTTGGGCTGGTTCTGTTTCAATTGGCACATGTACACTAGCCAATGCTTTCAGGATTACCTCTCTATAGGTTCGATAGCCGGTTAACAATCCCTAGGTTGAGATATTGGCTTGAGTCTTCTTGAGTTGCTTCAGAACCTCATTTTTTGGTTCAAGGGTAGTATGGTTCTGATTCTGGTCCTGGTTCTGATTCTACGCCAACTCGGCTAGGTTGTCAACATTGAGCCGGGCTAGTTTGAAATTCTTTCCACTCCTTGTATTGGCATTGTTACACTCTTCATCAGAAGGGAAATAAAGCTTGGATTCAAAGTGGGCTAGGAGATGGTCAACATCTTGATCAGACTTGTCTGATTCCCGATCACTCAAGATGATCATGTTGATTTCGGGTTCATCGGTGGTCACAGTAAGCTCTTGACGCTTATCTCACAGGGCCCACACCATGGCTTCGATGGTCTGGGTCTCCTCATCTAGTTCTTTGAGGTGGTTGAAGATCTCATCCTCATGGCAAGGAAAGGGTAAGCTAGTTAATCATCTTGAACTCAAGTCAAGCTCTCTAGACACATTCTCATGAGCATACGCATTGGACCCCTGGATTAGTTCGATGATGACATTGACCTGGTCTTGGACACTATTCCAAAGGTTGGTGTACCTATCGCACAGTGTCCAATATCGCTCGTCCATTCTCCGATTTACATTGCAGAGTTCTTCCATTCGTTCTTTTTGGGCAGTAATAATGTTACGGCTCTTTTGAATTAGCTCTTTATTTTGATCTCAGTGCCCTCTAAGGAATGTTTGCATGTCTTGCCATTGATTATCCATGTCCCTAGTATGCCCTCTAATGAATTGGGCCAAGTTTTTGAGTTCTTGAGCCATTCCTGATAAGGACCTTATGTATTCGACTCGCTCATGCTGCCAATATGCTCTTCGACTATGTTGTCCAAACGGGTTGGGTCCCCTTGTAACATAAGACCGGGGAGACGAGTCAGCCTCTTTGATGATGTGATAAACCTGCTCTAGGATGTTATACAGGCTTTCATCTTGCTCTTGATGATCATGCCCAAGTGCTATCATCACATGTCGCAATTGTTGGAGATTGTGGCAAGCCTGTCCCTTTCTTGGGTATGATCATGTGACAGATTAACTTCAATGGGGCCATTGGATGGGCCTCGAGGTGGGTAATAATATTACTCATTGATAGTCACGTCAACATAGTAACCTTCTTGTCCTTCTTCATTTAAGCATCTCTCAGGTATGGATTTGACAGGGATCTCTTCCTCTTGATGGGAATGCTCTTCATCAAAATCTTGAGTCTTTATCACTATCCACCCCTATATTTATCATGAGGACATCACCAAGCTGGGCCTCTGCTAGGATGAGGGCAATTAGGGTGTGGACCAATTCTTCAGTCCATTATGTAACAGGAGGATCTGGTTGATTCTCGATTAGTGTGATCAAAGCTTGTAAATTAATGGGCCGGTCCTTCTCTTCAAGGTTGGTAATCGACTTTGAATCATGGAAGAAAAACTTGACTGACACCTGTTGAAACCATCGAGTTAACTCGATTTCGCAGGTTTCCAAGACGAGTTGAAGGGGGATTGTATAAAATCCCTGGATTTGATCGGGTTTTGATGGTTTCGATCAGTTTCAACTGGTTTTGAAGATATTTTGGTGGTTTTGACACATATGCCCATCGAAACTAGGGGAAACTTGGCTCAAAACTAGGACAGACATGTATTTATGCTAGAAACTGCCAAAAACCAGGACAGACACTTAGTTATGTCTAATATCATTTAAGTAAATGTTTTTGTATTTGTATTTCATTTACTTAAGATATTATTCTTAAATAAACAAATACCCCCTATTTGAATCCAATAAAAATAGTTAAAAAATCAAATTCCAAAAGAAAAAAGTCAACCCCCCAGTTCAAGATCAAAAACTGGATTTTCGACGGTAGGTGCAATTTTCAATTTTCTAATGCTGGGGTTTTTCTCAAATCTAAAAATTCCATAAATCTTAATGTGGTAAAACATTGCTAAAAACCAAAATTGCGATAAAATATTCATTTGGATGTTGAAAAAAAAAATTTCATTCGGAGCGATTTTAATAGCATTCGCGCACATCAAATTTAGTTTGACCAATACATAACTTCTTCAATATAAATTAGATTTAAGCAATCTTGGACCTGTTGGAAAGCTATCAAAACAAAGCTTTCTAACAAATGCAAGATTACTTAAATCTCATTTATATTGAAGGAGTTATGTTCCGGTCAAACCTTATTTGATACCATGTCCAAGAACAATATACAGTATCAAACTTGGATCAAAACCACAAGTAATATTTTTAGTGTTCTCTATGTGAAACTAATGCATGGATGGGTTTAAAATGTCAACAATAGGCAACACAACAAAAATCAGTGCAAAAAAAACAACTTATGGGCCTCGAAACCAAGGTTTGAGTTAGCCTGGAGAAAGTCCTAGGTTTCGATCGAGATATGGTCGAAACGAGACGAACTCGTTTTCTGGTTGGTCGAAACCTAGTCGAAACCTAAATTTTAGAACCTTGCTTTGAATTCCCATCGTGTGGTGGGAGAGGGTTGGTCTGAACATTGGCCTGGTTTGATTGAACTGCAAACTTCCCTTCATCAAATAGATCTTGGACTGCATGCTTTAGCTGGTAACACTCATCGATCGAATGCCCATTTTTTTGATGGTACTCACTGAAAAGGTTGGGTTTGTATCATTTCGGTAATGGGTTCGGCAAGTTAGCTGGCTGAATCTTAGTCAGGAGTCCCTTTTGGATCAACTTCTTGAGGACCAGGCTCAATGGCATACTTACATCTGTAAATTATATTTTCTGCCGGTTCACCCCTACCCTTGGAGCATTGTTTTCAATCAAAAGTGGGGCCTCTATGGCTGGCGCTACCACATTCACCTCGGTGTTCTTATTTAGAAAAGTCTTCTTACCGACTCCAATTCGCTGGTTGTTCAAAGTTATACCTTGTTTAGGGTTCCCTTGGATTAGGTCGGGAGGGTTCAAGGTATCTTCAACTTGTTGGCCCGCTTTAAACAAAGCCTCAAAAGTAGTCAAGGGCTGAGAGGAGAGTCTTGTAGGACATTTGGAGGTTCTTGATAATCATTTTGACTTGCTCTTTCTCTGTGGGCCGGTCCCACATCAAGGTGGCCTTGGATTTGAACCTCATCAAGTACTAAGTGAAACCCTCGTTAGTCTCCTATTTAGTGGTCTCCAAATCTCGACGGGTCAACTCCATCTCAATATTGTAAGAGTATTGGTTCTTGAAGGCCTTCACTATGTCATCCCAAGTACGGGTTTGGGAGGAGTTTAGGGACATGAGCCATCTCAATGCGGGCCCGGTCAAAGACATCTGGAATGCTTAGCCCATTTACTGTTCAGAAAAATTTTGGGTTCTCATCTGGCCTATGTATACCCTGAGATGGTCTCATGGGTCAACGATTCCTTCAAATTTCCACTTAAATCCCTTGGGTAAACGTGCTTCAGGGAAGAATCAAAGTCCCTTAGAATCGATCATTTGATCCTCTACCCCCTTGACATTCTTCATGGCATGTTCTAACTTCTCAACCTTTTGTCTTAAGAGATGGGTCTTAGTGGTTTCAACGGATGGCTGAGGTCTAGAAGTGATGACCTCTTCTTCCTGAGCCAGGTCAGGGTTCACGAAGGATTCTTAAAGAAAACATGGATGATTCTGGTCAGTACTGTCTTGCGGTGCCGGTGTAGCCGGATTCGGTTCAAGCTTAGCCATTGCCGCTATCAGTTGTTGCACCTGGGCCTTTAGTTCGTCTAGGTCGGTGCGAATAGTCTCCATATCGGCCATTGGTGATTCAAGAGGACTTGAAGTACGAACTAATCTCCCTCCGATCCTAGTCCAGCTAGTGGTAGACCAAGTGCCTTGCCATCCCAAAGTAATGGTTCCTATTAGAAGTAGGGTCACAATTAGACCAAAATGAAGGTCGGGGAAGAACTAAGCCTATGGTAAACCTTATTCCCCTAGTATGTCACCCTAGGAATGTAATGATATGCAATATAATGCGCAAACAAGTTCACAACAAACATGTCAATCCCAAGCAAGGTTTAGTAAGTGTGGACACTAAGTTGATCAAGTTATAAATTGGCCCAAACATTAAAAGCCACAAATTGGCGAAGCAGGCCTAAGACGAGATCAAGGCTGATCAGGCTAGTTAAGAATAGGTTCAACAAAGTACCAATTCGGTTCTCAAACAGTATTACAGTTAGTGTGTCGTGGCCTAAGCGTTGGGCTCTAGACCCCTACATGATGCATGCTGGTTAGAGGATAATAGAACCAAAAAAGGGTCCCTTAGCAAGGTGCTCCTATATACCTCTCACCCTTATGAGTAAGATGATCAAGTGGTACGACAGTGTATGCCTCTTTGATTTACCAAGCGGTACGGTGCTAAGAGTTGTAGTTTCACCAAGGGTAAGTCGCGTGTCTACACACAGGGCCTAGGGTTACACCACGAGATGTAAATAATGGGGTTAAACTTTTGCAATAGTTGGATGACCAACGGTGTGTGATAGTGTATGTAAATATGATGCAAGTTAGTGCATAGAAGTTAGCATCCAAAAGCATACAATAAAAATAAGCATGTTAAAACAGTACAACATATATGCCAAGCATATCAAAAGTCTGGCCTATTTTACACAAGTAAAACTAGTCCCCAGTTGAGTCACCACTGTGAGGGCAAGGGTACCTCATGGCAATGAGGGGTCTCCATGTGTCCTCTGCCTCGTCCCTCCTTGGGGAGAAGAGAGGGAAAAATGGAAATGTATGTATGGAGTCGCCACCTAGAGGAGGGTCTACGACCCAAAAAGTAAATGTACTATAATGACTCTCATGCAATGCCCTTCTAGGGATCAAATAGTCCGTTGGTCTAGGTACGGGTCAAGTTACGGTCCGGGAAAGTTATTAGGCACCCTAGTCCGCCCAGACTTGCCGGTCTTTCTATTACTTGGCTAGGCAATGATAGAACATGCTTTTATGGACAATGCAAAGTAAAGGGAATGTAAAGACGTAAAATACAAGGAGGAGTGAGATGCACATACCCGGAGGTTTGGCTGCAAAACCAAGGTTAGTATACACGAATGTAAAGGAAAGGACTCAGAACCTATATAACCTAAACATGGTTGACTTTAGACTTAGGATATCAATGTGAATGACATGATAACGAGAGGTAAAAGAAGAACTCAAAAATAGGCACAATGCAATGTTGAGCATATGAAAGCAGACCATAAAGAATCATGAAGACATATACATGAGAAAATATGGAAGTCGAAAAATGCAACCTACAAGCATGGGATTTATACTATGAGGGATGGGGATCATGTAAGGATGTATGTAAGTAAGAGAAATACACCATAAGAAGGAAAAAAGGCGAGGAACGGGAGTGATCACCATCTAAAGAGATAGGATCACTCACTTCCAGAGATCCAAAACAAAAGTAAGCGAAAACCACGTAAGCTACAGGTGAAAATAGAAAAGATAGCCAACCTATTAAGAAGAGACCAAAATAAAGATGTGGAGGTTTCCCTTTCGTAACTCAGGAGATTCGTACGGGGAACAAGTATCGCCACTTGTGAGGCTTCTCTTGTCTCTTGTACTCAAGCACTTTGTAGTTAAGCCAAGATTTCTGGATTGGTGTTTCCAAGTCTTGAACTTGAAGCTTCAAGTAGGTTTGTGTTGAAGGTAATGGAAGGCAAATAGCCAAGGCCAAGAGAGGGCTAAAGAATAAGGACTCAAAGCTCTTGTGTGGAGGCTAAGTATGGATGCAAGGGAAGCTGTCTCTGAACTGGGGGATTAAGCAAAACTTATAGAAGGTGCATATAACCCTCCTCAACGTGAGAGGGGGTGTATTTATAGATGTAGAGGGGTATGGGCACTCCCAAATTCGTGTAGGTATGACTGAGCCAATCTAGATCATCCAAATGGGGGGGGGGGGTCTTTACATCAACAGAGGGTGTAGAGTCAAGGTAAAGACCAATGGGGTGTGGGCAAGTGTGTAGTTGCCTTAGAAGTTGTTTCTTGGGGCCTAAGGGAGCCAAGATTGAGATCCAAAGTGCCAAAAATAGGCTGGGATGTGAAAGAAATCGCAATCAGAGTAAAATATGGCAAGTTGGACTTCCTAGAATAGCACAGCATTAACATTGAAAGTGCCCGAGTCGACATCGAACTGGGGTACAGTCGACATCAAGTGGCTGTCGATGAATAGGACTTGACATCAAAGGTTTAGTACTTGCTATCCATTGCCATTGAGTGAATGTCGAAGTGAGGTAGACAGTAAAAGTGTACTATTCGACAGTAAGGAGGATTGGCTCGATGTCGAGGGGGGATAGGCTCGGTGTCGACTAGGGACCTTTGAGTGTCGACCCTGGTTCCAATGTCGATGGCTATGGTTTGGGCTGTTTGGGCCAGGTTTTGTGCTAGGCTAGGCTGGTTCCAAGGGGTCTAGGTAAGGGCTAGCCTTTCTAAGGGAACTTGAAGGGCTTTGGAGGCTCTGGTTTGGGTTCCAACAAGGGAAAGGGCGGTCGGTATACGGATTCAGGCAGTACACACTGATGCTACATCCATAGATACACCGGCTGTAGGCCTTAGAGAGTGCTCATCATCGTTACGAAAAAACTCAGGGGGAAAAGACAAAATGATATGTCTACACCTGCGTGGTTTTGGCTTGGCCAGAGGATCATGAAGCCGGGCCTCAGCATGATTAGGCCGGCAATGAGGCCAACCAAAGCAGTAGCAGGACCAGCCTGACCTCCAGGCTCCCGTCACTCAAGGGCAATTCCTAGCCCTCCAGGAAAAATTGCCCAGGCACTCTAGCAGGCAGCCCCATTTAGTGCTCAACAACAAAATCATGGCCTCTTCCCACCGTCTATAACACCGGATGACGCAAGTAAACATAGTAGCTCGGGGTCAGACAATTCGGAGCAAGATCTTCATCATCGGCCAGGGCACAAACGCCAAGAGCAGAATAAGGGAAACCAGGAAGTACATTTGAATCTGACTCCCGCCGAGGATGACCTCGATAAGCATATGAAGGAACTATAGGAATAATTTAACAAGGTCTTACTTAAGCAAGTTGAAGTCGAGAAACCCATTTTCTCTGGCACAACGACACTTACAGACGAGATCATGAATGTTCGATTCCCCAAGGAGTTAAAGATACCGACGTTGGAGAACTACGACGGCACTATGGATCCCAGTGCAGCACCTGGAGGGATTCAACTCCCTCATGGCCCTTTGTGGAGCTTCGGACCACATCATGTGGAGGGCCTTCCCCATGACCCTAAGGAAGGTAACCAGGATGTGGTTCAATCATTTGGAACATAAGTCGATTAAGGTTTTTTGAGAGCTCAGCACGGCATTCATCATAGCCTTCGCCAGCAGCCGAAGCTATAAGAAAACACTAGTAAGCTTGACCACGGTGAAGCAGAGGACTAGCGAGTCTCTCAGGTCATACCTCACTAAAGTCAACCAGGTGAAACTAGAGGTTGAAGACATAGACCCGACGGTCAAATTCACCACCCTTCTATCCAGGATCGGTGATAAAGATCTCAACTGAGAGCTCTGCAGGACATAGCTCGGTAACCTCGCTGAGCTGCAAGCATGTTACGAAGAGTATATGAACGCTCAGGAGACTTTGGATGCCAAAATGGAGAACCAGGAAGGACAATCTAAGAAGAGAAGACACGAGAGAGAAGAGAATGAATATCACAATGAAGGACGTAAGAGGTGACGATCCGACAAACGATAATCTAAGACCCTTCTAAAATAGTTTGAGCGATATACACCGCTCACCCACCGAAGGTGTCATGCCTAGATTCCTGTACCATCAAAATCCATGACTAGAGCGTATAAATACACTCTATACTCCCACCAGGATCACTGATGCAATATTTAAGCTAACTCTTCCACACCACATGTGATAAATCAAAAGACAAGATGAAATATATATAATCATATTCAGAGTAGCGGAAACTATGTGATAACATAGATACATTAACTATAGCAGTTTATCCAAGGTTATCGTTCCACCACAACAAAACATTAACAGCTATCGATCATTCCCATCAGGACTTATATATTACTTAATATTTAGATAATACATCTCTCATGACGGGGCCCAAAATGATAAAGTATCAACATAAAAATATATCAAAAGGTGGCCCACGGCCCAGTATCCAATAACACTACTCTCCCTGGTAGCACATCTCATAGTAACAGTCTGGTCAATGCTCCCCTTCCTCAGGGGTCCACTAGTCCTTTCCAGTATCGCCCTTAGGGGCCACGCACTCTGAGCCACTCGGATCCTCCATATCTGTATAAACATCTAAGAGGATTTCGACGAGGAATGAGCTCCACTGAGCCCAAAGAGAAGATCGAATCGCGCAAATGGCTACAAAATTTTTAAATGCAATCACAAGGACGCAAACCAAACATGATAAACGAATCCCACAGTGTCCCATACCACCAGGACAATTCGTACATTAGGTCTGATTTACAGCCATGCCACATGAGTTCAATTTTATTATTATCCACCTAACAAACAAATGCCTAAGTCTGGTCTAGTGCTACTGCAACACCCTAGGTAGCATCCCCTGGCCCTCCACCTCTCACACACGGATGGTCTATCTGACGATGTCAAACCCAACTTGCAGTGGGAGCCTGCCATACACGTGTATGTCTTATACGGCAAACCCCCAAAGTTAATCCCACTGCCATGGTTCCAGTCCTCACCTCGAAATCGTTGCTCCCAGTACCTCACGTCGATCTCACTGGTTTCCCATGGGGGATTATCCAACACATAAACCCCTGTTGGCAAGGGTCGTAGCACTGGGTATAGTGTCATCCTAACCAGCACACATCTAAATGCATATTAGGGAACATACAAGTCAGGTATAGTGCTACTGCAACACCTTAGGTAGCATCCCCGGCTCTCCACCTCTCACACACGGATGGCCTATCCGGCGACGTCAAACCTAAGTTGTGGTTGGGAGCCTGCCATACATGTGTACGTCCTATACGGCAAAACCCCGATATAACCTTAGCTCTCACCCGGTTCCTGCGCTCACTTACAAAACCGATCTATTGAGAATAGCACCCCAGTCCATCGGAAGTCACCACCGGTTACCCAACAACTTACCTCCTGTTAGTAAGGGGTGTAGCACTAGGGAAGTATGATCCTAACCACATGCATCTAAATGCACATTAGGGTATGTACATGCGTAGGCTAGAGATTGAGTCCATAGTCCCTCCACGTCGGGCTCACTATCCTCTCGGCCCCTCTAGCTTACACGTGCACATACAGTGAATTTCAATTATCGATCCCAAGTAAAGTGCACACTACGACACTTGGATCACTTCAATCTCACACATCTCGTATCCACCACATATTCTCATATTCCAACACCAAACCACATCCATTCTCACATACATAGCCATATTCATTCTCAACACGTATAACCATGTTTATTCTTATCACACATGCCAATCTCACCATTCAATCACATTCGCATTCTCATTCTCATCATATAACCATTTTCTCGTTCAATCTCATCATAATAGTAATTCAAAAGAAAATGCATTCTAGCATCTACATTCAACATGGAAGCATTTCTACTAGAGTATCTCAACTATTAAACAAAGAAACACTTATATGGCAATCACACAACAAGGCATAACATTCCAAGATAGGTCAGGGTATCCGATTTCCTCACCTTGAGTTCTGGTTTGATTTTTTGATAAGTAGTCTGGTGCTCTATAATGTGGTATGACCCCTGTGCTTGGGGTGCCCTAAATGCACACCAAAACAAGTAAATAATCAATACATAAGTCCCCATAAAGGGAGGAAACCATCAAAGATTCAAAAGTACAAAACAAGACATAGGCACATGCCCCAATTATAGACCAGCAAATGCACATCTGCCTATGTACATGTGCTTGTGTACATGTGCCTATGTACATGTACTTATGGACATGTACCTGTGCCTTCTCGAGGACACAAGAACATGCATTCCACCCTGATTGGCGGATGCACACCTGCCTGTGTGTATGTACCTATGTCTTCCCGAGTACACAGGCACATGGAAGCGTGCCAGACAGGCAGATGCACTTCTGGGTTGTATCTGCTTGTCAGCTTGATGGCATCAGCCTGTCTGATGCTGAGTTCTAAATCCCATTTTAGTTTTGAATCCCTTGGTTCTTGGCTCAAATGAGTCATACCCAATGGCTTCATGGGACCTAATTGTCATGAGGAACACCTCGATCTAGGGTTTAATGGGTCCCAATCACTTGATTGTATGAATTCTAAGGTTTTGATGGATTCTTTAGCACATCACTGGGAGATGAGTATGTGGAGATGAACATAAAGGCATAAGGACTCATTCAAGTCCACAAATGAGGCTTAGTACCTCACCACAAGAGAGCCATTTGTGAATCTTCAAGGAAGACCTTTAACCTCTTGTTCTAAACCTAGGTTTTCACCATAAATGGGTTTGGTTGATGATTGAAAAGGGGATGAAGGTCTCATAGGTTCTCTTAGCCTTACATTAATGGCATCAATGCATCCCATAATGGCTTACTGTATTAAGTTGGTGAGCTCTATTAAAGGTCTAGCATTCTAAGTCCAAAACATAAATAAGTAAGGAGGGAGAAAGAGAGGTAAGGGAATGGAAGTGTTCACCAAGGTAGGATGAGTTGGAGTAAGTCCTTCCTCCCCCTTCCCCTTCTCTTCTTCTTCTTCTTCTTCTTCTTCTCTTCCTCTTCTTCTTCTTCTCCTTCTTCCTTCTTCTTCTTTCTTCTCCTTCTTCCTTCTTCTTCTTTCTTCTCCTTCCTTCTCTTCCCTTCTTCTTTCCTCTTCTCAAATTGATTTAGGGTCTTTGGGATGAGAAGTGAATAGTGATTTGTTTTATTCCCTATTTACTTTACTCATTTTCCTACTAGGGTGTGTTTGGGTAATAATAGACCCTTAGGCCCAATTGGTTTCAAGCTTGTTTGGTTAGGCACTACCCTAGGTCTTTAACTTAAGTCATTGGGCCTTTAATCCATCTAAGCCCATAACCTAGATACTAGTTCTAAAGAAGAAAGTTCTAAGGTCCTAAGCGCAACTTTAACACTTATATGATACTAGAATATAGGAATAATGGCTTACCCCAATCATTGTAAAGTGGTATAGGGAACCGATACGGGCCTTGCAGGTCCGCCTGCAGAGGGAATGCCTACAATACTCCTTTGTCGACAAACTTCCTCCTATCTCTGTCGATGAATCTATCCTCGATGACTTTGTCCGAGCTACGATCGATGACCTTGTGAGATGGCTTGAGTATCATCGCCCACAGCTCCCTAGAGTATGCCACCGCCGATTCTACAAAAGTTCAAACTAGACCGGTCAGACCGAGCTTTAAACCAATTTTTGGGCACGGGTTTAACATTCCCCCACCTTATAAGAGTTTTGTCCTCAAAATTGGGATTTACCTGTCATATTGAATAAGTGAGGGTGATTTGCCCAAACTTTGCTCTTGTGCGCCCAAGATGCTTGTTCTTCGGAGTTGTTCCTCCATTGTCCCTTCACGTAAGAAATGACACGATTGCGGAGATTGTGCTCATTCCTCTCAAGGATCTTTACAGGGCCAGCCTATACGCCACGGGTCCGATTCTTTCTAGGATCTCATATAGCCCAATTTATCTAGGGCTCAACTGTCCCTTCTTACCAAATTGCAATGCTCCTTTTGTTGGCGACACCCGAAGAATAACTGTAAACTCGAGGGTCTTCCGCTTTAAGTGAGCATAGCTTTCTTACGTTGATTGCGTTGCCTTGATCGGTTTCTAATCAAGTCTACCTTCTCATATGTGTCTTGTATCAATTCGGGCCCCAATGTTCTACGCTTACCAACTTCATCCCAATATAGTGGTGTTTGGCATTCTCTACCATATTGTACTTCGAATGGTGCCATGCCAATAGCAACCTGGTAGCTGTTGTTATAAGCAAACTCTATGAATGAGATGTGCTCATCCCAACTACCCCTTATATCAATGGCACAAACCCTGAGCATGTCTGCTAAGGTCCTCTCTGACTAATCGTCAGTCCATGGATGGAAAAGCTGCGCTAAAATCCAGCTTTGTACTCATGGCCTTTTGGAAACCATCCCAAAATTTTGATGTGAACCTGGGATCATGATCAAATGATACTCACTGGGACTCTCTGCAAGCGAACTATATTGTCCACTGGATATATCATCTTTATAGGAATAAAATGTACTGACTTGGTAAGTCGGTCAACAATGACCCAAATAGCATCAACATCTTTAGTTGTATGGGGCAATCCAGTGATAAAATCCATAGTGATATCTTCTCACTTCCATTCTGGAATAGGAAATGACTGCAATAGCCCATGTGGTCATTGCCTCTCCTCCTTAACTTGCTGGTAGGTAAGGCACTTTGCCACATCAACCTTCATTCTGGTCCACTAATAGTGCTACTTCAAATCCTTGTACAAAGTACGATAAACAATGAGCTTCACTCAATATGTCTCTTCTCTTCTGATCATCACTATGTACACACAATCTACCCCTGAATCGAAGGATTCCATCCTTTGTAAAGTGACGTCCAGATATTGTTGCTTCTCCTCCAAGATGCCATCTATAAAATTCTGTAATTCCGCATCGGTAGGTTGGGTTTCTTTAATCTTCCCCACTAGTGATGGTTGTATCACAAAAGCTGCTAGTGACACAATGGTGCCCTTTATCAATAGTTCCAAGTCTATTCTCCTGACTTCTTTGATGAGTTGTTCACTAACGGCCAAGGATGCTAAGGGCAGAGTCTGTGATTTTTGGCTAAGTGCATTAGCTACAACATTTGCCTTACCCGAATTATAGTGGATGGTGCAGTCATAATCCTCCATACGTCCCAACCACCTTCTCTGCCTCATATATAATTCCTTCTGGGTGAAGAAGTACTTCAAGCTTTTATGTTCATTGAAGATTTTACTTTTCTCACCATACAAGTAATGATGCCACGTTTTCAATGTAAATACCACCCCTGCTTACTCAAGGTCATAGGTGGGATAATTCTTCTCGTATCCTTCAGCTACCTAGAAACATAGGCGACTACTTGCCATCTTGCATCAATACACAATCGATTCCTAGCTTGGATACATCACTATAGACAGTCATCCCCTCTGTGCTGGATATTAGAGTCAAAACTTGGGTTGTGCTCAACTTCCGCTTTGAATATGCTTAGTTATTCTGCTTGAACTAAGATATATTTATCAGTCCCCTAATATTATCCACCTTCCACAATGGTATAACTCAGTTCCGGGTTCAGTTAATATAAAGTTTAGTATATATAAGGACCCAATGAAAATCAAACTTTGAGCATATACGTTAAAAAAAATCGAAAGATCCAATTATCTCCATATACTTCATCCAGTATGTATACTGCTAAAATCTTGGGTTGAATGGCACAAGACTGTACTACTTTTGCCTCCATATCTTTTCCTATGATGACTTTCACTTTCGATTCTCCAATGCCTAACTCAACTTTAGAATGAATTGGAATATTGATGGAATCTCTATTATTCGCTCCTAATAATGGAGGGGACATTCGGTGACCTGTTATTCCACTCATACCTATTGTTGAGCAAAGTTTTGCCAAATCCTTTAGTTCCAATTCCTTTTTAGTCCTCGGCTACACTTGGCTATAGTAACACCCGATATAATATTGTTCATCACTTGAATCTCTAGATCTATTATTCACTCCCAATTACATGGTATAATCCATACCTCCCTGCATCTGTCATGACTTGTCCCTTCTCAATATCCATTGGTTTACTGGTGTATAGCCGTACTGAGATTCAACTACATACCTATAGTCTTTTACCATCTCAGAAATTTAGATATAAATTTGGGATTTCCTACAAGACAAGGTCCATGGACTAGGCCCATACACTAAGCTAATCCCAGCATTCCCGGCAGGGTTACCGTCAAGTCCAAAGAATGACACTCCCAAGAGACATGTGGAGTCACAGGTTCACCCAAGAGTACTTGGAACCAAAACTCGAAATCTCCAGGTGTTTCCCAAGGAAGTCTGGGTTGATCACTGAGGCCGTGAGAAAAGAAATACCACCCCTCTCTAAATCAAGTTGTCACGCTTTGATACCAAGTTGTCACACCTAGATTCCTGTACCACCGGAATCCATGATCAAAGCGTACAAATACACTCCACACTCCCACCAGGTCATTGATGCAATATTTAAGCTAACTCATCCACACCACACGTGATAAATCAAAAGACAAGATGAAATATATGTAATCCTTCAGAGTAACGGAAACTATGTGATAACATAGATACATTAACTATAGCAGTTTATCCAAGGTTATTGTTCCACCACAACAAAACATTAACAGTTATCGATCATTCCCATCAGGACTTATATATTACTTAATATTTGGATAATACATCTCTCATGACAGGGCCCAAAATGATAAAGTATCAATATAAAAATATATCAAAAGGTGACCCACGGCCCAGTATCCAATAACACTACTCTCCCTGGTAACACATCTCGTAGTAACAGTTTGGTCAATGCTCCCCTTCCTCAAGGGTCCACCAGTCCTCGCCAGTACCGCCCTCAGGGGCCACGTACTTTGAGCCACTCGGCTCCTCCTTATCTGCATCAACATCTAAAAAGAGGGTTTCCACGAGGAATGAGCTCCACTGAGCCCAAAGAGAAGATCGAATCATACAAATGGCTACAACATTTATAAATGCAATCAGAAGGACACAAACCAAACATGATAAACGAATCCCATAGCGTCCTATACCACTAAGACAATTCGTACATCAGGTTTGATTTACAGTCATGCCACATGACTTTAATTTTATTATTATCCACCTAACAAACAAATGCCTAAGTCTAGTCTAGTGCTACTGCAACACCCTAGGTAGCATCCCCGGTCGTCCACCTCTCGCACACAGATGGCCTATCCGACGATGTCAAACCCGAGTTGCGGTGGGAGCCTTCCATACACGTGTACATCTTGTATGGTAAACCCCCGAAGTTAATCTCACTGCCATGGTTCTGGTCCTCACGTCAGAATCGCCGCTCCTAGTACCTCACGTCG
The DNA here is from genome assembly GCF_018873765.1 of Telopea speciosissima. Classification (NCBI taxonomy): domain Eukaryota; kingdom Viridiplantae; phylum Streptophyta; class Magnoliopsida; order Proteales; family Proteaceae; genus Telopea; species Telopea speciosissima. Next base: position 16,509,339 of record NC_057921.1, read on the forward strand.
GTCTCACTGGTTTCCTGTGGGGGATTATCCAACACATAAACCTCTGTTGGCAAGGGTTGTAGCACTGGGTATAGTATCATCCAAGCTAGCACACATCTAAATGCATATTAGGGTACATACAAGTCAAGTATAGTGCTACTGCAACACCCTAGGTAGCATCCCCGGTCCTCCACCTCTCACACATGGACGGCCTATCCGGCAATGTCAAACCCGAGTTGCGGTTGGGAGCCTGCCATACACGTGTACGTCCTGTACGAAAAACCCCCGATATAACCCTAGCTCTCACCCGGTTCTAACGCTCACTTACAAAACCGATCTATTGAGAATGGCACCCTAGTCCGTCGGAAGTCACCACCGGTTACCCAACACCTTACCCCCTATTGGTAAGGGGTGTAGCACTAGGAAGTATGATCCTAACCACATGCATCTAAATGCATAATAGGGGTACGTACACGTGTAGGCCAAAGGTCGAGTCCATAGTCCCTCCACGTCGGGCTCACTATCCTCTCGCCCTCTCTAGTTTACACGTGCACATACAGTGAATTTCAATTATCGATCCCAAGTCTGGCGCACATTATGGCATTTGGATCACATCAATCTCTCATATCTCTTATCCACCACATATTTTCATATTCCAACACCAAACCACATCCATTCTCACATACATAGCCATATTCATTCTCAACACATATAACCATGTTTATTCTTATCACACATGCCGATCTAACCATTCAATCACATTCGCATTCTCATTCTCATCACATAACCATTTTCCCGTTCAATCTCATCGTAATAGTATTTCAAAAGAAAAAGCATCCAAGCATCTACATTCAACATGGAAGCATTTCTACCAGACTATCTCAAACATTAAACAAAGAAACACTTATACGGCAATCACACAACAAGGCATAACATTCCAAGATAGGTCGGGGTATTTGATTTTCTCACCTTGAGTTCCGGTTTGATTTTCTGATAAGTAGTCTAGTGTTAAAAAATGTGGTACAACCCCCATGCTTGGGGTACCCTAGATACACACCAAAACAAGTAAATAATCAATACATAAGTCCCCATAAAGGGAGGAAACCATCACAGGTTCATAAGTATCAAACTGGACATAGGCACATGTCACAATTACAGACCGGCTGATGCACATCTACCTGTGTACATGTGCCTATGTACATATACCTATGCACATGTGCCTGTGCCTTCCCGAGGACAAAGGCACATGCATTCCACCCTGACCGGCGGATGCACACCTGCCTGTGTGTATGTACCTGTGTCTTCCCGAGGACACAGGAATATGAAAGCCTGCTAGATAGGCAGATGCACTTCTAGGTTGTGTCTTCCTGTTAGCCTGATGGCATCAACCTGTCTGATGCTGAATTCTAAATCCCATTTTGGTTTTGAATCCCTTCGTTCTTGGCTCAAATGAGTCATACCCAATGGCTTCATGGGACCTCCTAGTCATGAGGAACACCTCAATCTAGGGTTTAATGGGTGTCAATCACTTGATTGTATGAACTCTAGGGTTTCGATGGATCCTTTAACACATCAAGGGAAGATGAGTGTGTGGTGATGAACATAGAGGCATAAGGACTCATTCAAGTCCACAAATGAGTCTTAGTACCTCACCACAAGAGAACCATTTGTGAATCTTCAAGGAAGACCTTTAATCTATTGTTCTAAACCTAGGGTTTCACCATAAATGGGTTTGGTTGATGATTGAAAAGGGGATGAAGGTCTCATGGGTTCACTTAGTCTTACATTAATGGCATCGATACATCTCATAATGGCTTACTCTATTAAGTTGGCGAGCTCCATCAAAGGTCAAGCATTCAAAGTCCAAAACATAAATAAGCAAGGAGGGAGAAAGAGAGGTAAGGGAATGGAAGTGCTCACCAAGGTAGGATGAGTTGGGGTAACTACTTCCTCCTCCTTCCCCTTCTCTTCTTCTTCTTCTTCTTCTCTTCCTTTTCTTCTTCTTATCCTTCTTCCTTCTTCTTTCTTCTCCTTCCTTCTCTTCCCTTCTTCTTTCCTCTTCTCAAATCGATTTAGGGTCTTTGGGATGAGAAGTGAATAGTGATTTGTTTTATTCCCTATTTACTTTACTCATTTTCCTACTAGGGTGTGTTTGGGTAATAATAGACCCTTAGGCCTAATTGGGTTGAGGCTTGTTTGGTTAGGCACTACCCTAGGTCTTTAACTTAAGTCATTGGGCCTTTAATCCACCTAAGCCCATAGCCCAGATACTAGTTCTAAAGAGGAAAGTTCTAAGGTCCTAAGCCCAACTTTAAAACTTATATGATACTAGAATATGGGAATAATGGCTTACCGCAATCATCATAAAGTGGTATAGGGAACAGGTACGGGCCTTGCAGGTCCGCCTGTGGAGGGAATGCCTAGAATACTCCTTTGTCGACAAACTTCCTCCTATCTCTGTCGATGAATCTATCCTTGACGACTTCGCATGAGCTACGGTCGATGACCTTATGAGATGGCTTGAGTATCATCGCCCACAGTTCCCTAGGTACGCCACCGTCGATTCTACACAAGTTCAAACTGGACTGGTCAGACTGGGCTTTAAACTAGATTTTTGGCATGAGTTTAACAGAAGGTCCGACATCCTAATGAATATTGAGAACGAGAATTTCATCACCTGGCCGCCGAAGATGGGTAGGCATCCCGAAAGGCGAGACTCGGATAAGTTCTATAGGTTTCACAATGACAACGGCCACAACACAGATGAGTCCAAACATCTCATGGGAGAAATTGAGAGACTCATCCAAAGAGACTACCTTGGCCGTTATATTGATAATTGGAGAGACAGAGCTAACCAAGACAATAGGGGCCCCTGAGACTGTCGTGGCCAATGAGAAAAGAGAGCCTAGGTCACCCAACCAAAAATAACCAAACAATCAAGCTAGACAAGGCGCAGCAGCGAGGGTAATAGCAAAAATCTACGATGGACCCACAGCTAAAAAAAGCTCCTCCTCAGGTCAGAAGTCTCAGACCTGAGGAGCCAAAGCAATCCCAATTAGGAAGGACTTGACAGAGTTACCAGAATGGTCTGCCCAGATACTTACAATTTGAAAACTTTGGGGGGCAAGGAGGTACACTGATAAAGAAACTCGTAGGAAAAGTATTACCAATAATCAATTAATTCAGTTCAATCATAGGTGTTCGATTTCTACTTTCAAATTCAAATTCAATGATGCTAGTTTAGTTCTGCAAGTTGATGTTCAAACGCTACTCACTATATTGGCCAAGATGAATAAGCTGAGGTGACAACAAGGCTAAATCCCGGACATCCAAGCTGAGGTGACACCACGGTGAAACCTCCAGGCACTAATCCGAGGTGAATGAGCCAAGGTGGCACCCCATCCTACTCACCCCATCCGGCATTAAGCTGAGGTGAATGAGCCAAGGTGGCACCCCATCTGGTATCAATCTGAGATAAACGAGCCGAGGTGGCAATCAATCTGGCTCACCCCATCTGGCGTCAAGCTGAGGTGACACCCCATCTGGCTCACTCCATCCGGCATCAAGCTGAGTTGAAGGGGACGAGGTAACACCCAATCAGGCATCAAACCGACGTAGCACGCCATCCAACATCAAGTTGAGGTGAATAAGCCAAGGTGGCACCCATTCCGGCTCACCCCATCTGGCATCAAGCTGAGGTGAATGGACCGAGGTGACACCCCATCCCACAATAAGCCGAGGTAAATGAGTCAAGGTGACACCCCATCTGGCAGCCGAGGTAAATGAGCTGAGGTGGCGCCCCATCTACACTAAGTCACACTGATTGGACTTCCCAAGCAGGGCTAACATGGCACCTCTTCACATTCCTAATTAGTGTTAACTTCCCTAATTATTGCAAACTTTTAAACTCATCGCATTAATGAAGCCAAGCGACACAAACAACGAGCGCCACACCACATCAACCTGAGACGAAGCTCGCCTATTTGACCACGCCCAACATTATGGACAACCAAAGCGCGCTAAGTGACTTGCCTAGCCATGCTCAACATCACAGATGGCCAGGTCACACCGAGCAGGTCGCTCTACCATGCCCAATGCCACGGACGACCAGATCATGTCTAGCAAACCTGCCCAGCAACGCCCAGCGCCACGGATGACCAGAATGTACCAAGTAGGCAGCTCTGGCAACACTCTCTGTTCGGCTAGGCAAAACCTGCCAAGCAAATATCCCTGACAATGCACACCCTTCGGCTGGGTAGAACATGCCAAGCAGTCAAGTCGGCCACGCCCGCCCTTCGATCGGGTAGGATGCCCCAAGTAGCCAAGTCGGTCACACCCACTCTACGGCCAGATAGAATGTGTCCAGCAACCACATCGGCCACGACCGTCTACGGCCGGGTAGAACGCACCGAGCCTGAAAGTCTGTCGTGCCTGCCCTATGGCCAACATAGAATCCGACATGCAGAACCTGACGGGCAGCAGAACCCGACGAGCAGAACCTGATGGGCAGTAGAACCCGATGGGCAGAACCTGACAGACAGAACCTGATGGGAAAAAACTGACGGGCAGAACCTGACAAGCAGAGCCTGACGAGCAGAATCTAATAGGTAGAACCCGACGGGTGACGGGAAGAACTTGACGGGAACAAATTGACGAGCAAAACTTGACCGGAAGAACCAGCTAAGCAAGTCTGCCCAGCTAGACAGGCAGATGGGTAGAGCTGACAAAAAAAAATTTACTCCCTTACACCCATTCTGTGTTCAAGGGAGTGAGGGACTACTGATACGCTCAAAAATAGCCAGCCAACAAGTGGCCGACACATGGTAGGATCTTATCAAGTAACCCACTAGAAGGACAATGCGACACATGTCACGAAGCTTACCTTGAGGGCAAGCAACCGATTCAGGGCACGACTCAAAGAGTAGTTAAAACCAACAACGTATAAGAGAAGAATCCATTCCCCACTAGGGAACATCCCCCCTCATTAAGGGGAATAACCAACTCCACTCCCCGACGTGTCAGACAATGGGGGAAGGAAGGCTCCCAATCGCCTCGATAACCATGCCGAGTATACTTGTAGATACTGAATTTTGTCACCCCCAGTAATGACGATGATAGAACGCAGATGACTAACAATGTCCCCAAAACAAACACGGGCTATCCCAAAAATACGATCGGGACCCATGGGTTTGTTCGATACTTTAACCCCTGTCGATAAGGGTCATAGTACTGGATAAATTATATCCTAACCAGCAAACAACTATTGAGATGCTTAGGTACTCACATGTGTAGCCTAGAGGTCGAGTTTGTAGTGCCAATCATGGTGGTCCGGCTACCGTCTCGTCACCTCTAGCTTACACACATACATTAGATAATAGTAGTATGTCGAGTGTGATGCCGAAATACTAGTCGGCCAGTCACATCCGAACCCAATCCATCATACACTTCATAATAATTATACTCTCACACCACTCTCCTCACAACACTCTCATGGAAATCCCAAGTCCAACGCACACTCATGACACTTGGATTCCATCACTCATTCATGCTCCATATCTTTCATATCATCAATCGCAAAATATTCAAAATAAAGTTTCAGCTTAGTATCATGTATCATAATTGTATCTCATCATGTTCACATCAATTTATAAGGCATAGCATGCATAACAAGCACATCACATCATTATGCATATCCTAAGCACATGCCTAATGAGAAACATTCCATAAAATAGTTTAACTGTTCAATCCACTCACAATCATCGAAGTGTAAGCAATCATGGGTTTCGAGTAGTGCATGCCCTCCACCGTAGGTGTATGTTAACCTAACATGTCCATAAAGAATCATACAATAGGTGAGAGAAGGTCTAGGCATAACCCCAAGCCAGCATTCACTGGCCTGAGTAGACGATGGGATAGAGTGGACTGTGGACATCGTACATAGGCCAACGAACTGTGCAGGCAACAGTCCAGATGAATTTGTGCGGATGATGTATCGTCCACAGACTGTATCGTCCGGTCAGACCAAAACTGTTGAGTTTTGGCTTGAGCTCGAACCAGTCCTTGGTCAATGGCCATGGGACCAATTAGAGGTCCATGAGGGGTGTTCTTAGCCTCCATAGGAGCTACTAATCCTTGGGATTTGATCCATTTAGGATCCCCAGGGGATTTGGGTTCAATTTGACAAAAATCCCCAATTTGGGAGGTTCAACCTTGGGGTTTCAAGGTGGATTGGGTATGGATTAGGAAACCAGCCAATAGAGGTCATCAATTGATATTAAATCAACATAATAGGAGTTCTAGCTACCATTAAACAAGAAGCCCTAAGCTTAGGCTAGAGATTAGATGACATTTCAATCAAATGCTAAGAGACTAGACTAGGAGCTTCATAGTTTAGCTTGCTTACAATGAGGTGAGCTTGGTACAGCAAGGGAACAAGCTCCAATGCTGGATTTGGGCTTCAATCCACCTCTCCCACGAGCTCCAAGTCCAAGGTTGGTGTTTGCAAGAAATAAATACTGCAAGCATACGGGTCAATTGTAGCTATGGGTCGAACACAAGAAGATGTATGCCACTCTATTTTACTCACTTAAAAGCAATGCAAAGTGAACCAAATTAATTAAAGTGTTGGATTAAACTAACGATAATTAAACTAACGTATCCTAACTCATAAGCATCTACCAAATCAAATCCTAACACATATCCATCTAATGAAATTACGCATCTAACGAATTGAATTGGCATCCTAACACACATCCATCTAACCTATCAAAACTAACGTGGATTGAAGGATTAAATTGTAACGTCCCCAAACTGGCCTAGGGATAAGGGTGGTCACACAAATCCACAAGATCGAAATGGTTTTGGATAGATGAACTAAAATTGAACCATTAGTCATAATCCCCAAATAAATCCTCAATAATACCATCATATAACACAGCGGAAGACTTAAGCAGTTAAATTCAACATTCGATTAATATAAATTCAAATATTCAAAACTAAGGTGTTGGTGGCACCACAACTAAAAGTAAGAATAAATCTCTATTACATTCATCCATCCAAATATTAAAATAAACAATGTATCAAGGTCAAATCCATATCCAAAATCTTTACAACCGTTCCAAATAAAAGAAGGTAAATGATTCCATAAATTTTCTAATCATCCCCAATCTGAGTATCATCTCCTCCAACAACTCCAGGTGCACTCATCACATGAGCATGGCTCCTGACTCTCGTTCTCGGTGTGGTTAAATAAAGGGGTAAGCTTGGGGAAAGCTTAATGAGTAAGGGAAAACAGAATATAAATATCGATAAACAAATGCATATCCAGAAATGTAATAGAATCTCAAAACATATGTTATATATATTTGAAAATATCACAAATTCTAGTAAAACATGTCATGAGTTCAAATGTTCATAACACCAATTCCAATTAATAGCCTCAGTAGATTCATAAAGTGGCACTGCTAAAAATCAACATATCACCAATATAATCAATGGGATAGGACTCAGGCTCTTGGCTCACAGAACCGGTAACGGGCTCCTATGGAGGGGAAACCACGCTCCTTAAACGTCACGCTCTTGCCTCACTCCTATGCTCAACAATCCACCCCAGCACATAACCCCCTGCTGGAAGGATTGAAGTCCAACAATAGTACATTCAAATCATATCTTATAAAATGACAAGTCTCATCATGCTTTTAATAAAGTAAAAATCATGCATTCTTTCCATAGAAATCAAATTATATTTCAAAACATGCATAATACTTCAAAATAGACTTCAAGACAATTATGCACAAATAGTCATGTTGTTTCAAATCATGAAATTTCATAAAACGGCAAATCAAAGAAAAGAGATTTATATATGAAAATAATACATAGGTTCTGCGGGGTCTCACTCACCTTTGCAAGTTTTAAGTCAATTCTCACTGCACTTCAAATCACAAAAATAACGATCCAATATCCCCTACATAGATCATAAATAGCAAAATCAATAGGTTTATGTACCCTTACAAAGCTGTACCTAATTTGTAAACACGGACAGCCCTCAAAATGTAATATTTCCCCCACTTGTACATATCTAGAGACTCTCAAAATTTACAGGGGATCAATTTAGTACTTGGATATGTGTCTACTCTTAATCTATGTTGTTTGAGTTTACACATGGGAAGAAAGTGCGGACCCTCATATATTTTATTTAGGGAATTGAGATTGCAATCCATAAACAATTCAGCTAAATTGTTTGTCTTGTAAGGTGTCAGTGGAAAGCATACTCTCTAGTTACTGTTATCAATGTTGCAGTGCACCTTACTCTAATCATATATTTGTAATTCATTAACTTGAAAAAATCATTATTCAAGAATGTAAGTCATTAGGAATGATGTGAAGGTTGTCTCTCCTTTGTGAGAAGTTCGGCAAATAATTGCAGATTGAAGCAGGTTCCATGAATATTTAGCTTGAAATCTCAAAGAAATCTTATAGGATAAGCTAGAATAGTAGTGAGTTATACTAACATGAATTTAATTCAGTTCGTTTACTTCAAACAGGAAAAGTAACAAAAAGGAATTTTCTACTGCAATATCGGAAAGCAAAAAGTCTCCAAACCATCTTATTGTGACTGACACTGCAAATGATGACAACTCTGTGGTTTTGATGAATCCTACTACAATGGAAAAGCTCCACACTTTCTGAGTGGATACAGTTCTAATCAAGGTTATTCCTCCTTTTCCTAGTTTTGATATACAAAACTAGGGTTGCTCCCATAAAATTCCATGACATATGAGTTATATAGGGGATGATTGGATGAGGCAAAGGGACACAATTTTGCATAGTTCTTGGTGATAATCAATTCGAGGAAGCAAAAATCAAAATGAATAAGGTTGTGTGAGCTAATCTTAGGTAAGTCTTGGGGATGTTGTATCTGTCTGTCAGTCTGATGTGAAGTATGGGAAGCGTGTTCTCATCCTTCCTATTGAGGATACAATTGAGGGTGTCCCTAGGAGCTTGTTTGATGTGCTTTTGAAGCGTGAGTGCTTTACAATGTAAATGACTAGTGAGGAAGTGTGACCTTTTTCTTGTTAGGGAGGCATGCAAAGTGTTGAATTCAAAGCAAGACAGAACCTGATGAGTACTGTGTTGTTGCGCCAGACACAGAGATCTTCTATGAGGGGGAAACTATCAAATCTGAGGATGAAGAACGCTTAAATGAGATTGGCCCTTCTCCAAACTTGAGTTTGTTATGCTTAATTATTGTTGGGATCTTTTATTTCCTTTGGGTTCAGTTTTATGTATTACATAACTCAAGTGCCAACATATGAATTATTTCTTTGAAGACTTCCATTACTTGGGTGGTGTATGAGTGTCAGTGAGACATAACTAGAGCTCCTGAGATTCAGTTAGCACTATAGCCCAGAGAAAGAAGCAAGCAACTAAATTTGATAGTCTCAAGGAGAGGTAGAGGGGTATATATAGCAACTCTGGTAGTCTGGTGTAGGAAAAAACTAGAAAGAATGAATGATTCTTGTGTTGAGAATGTAGTGTGTGTTATAAGCTTAACCCAGTTTAGCCAGCAGGTTTGGTCTGGTTTTCTAACTTATCTGTCATTTTGCTTTTTTTTCCCTTTAAAAAGATTTGATTATATATAGGGGGGCAGCGGAGGACTGAAGTACATGTTGGCAGTCATGGGATCATCTCTTGGTTCACCCAATCCCATTGGAATTGAAAAGATCAAATTTGAATTTTCTTGATCGCCTTCGTGGTTGCCCATGGGAAACCAATAAACATTATATTTATGGTTTGGTATAAAAATTATCAAATCATCCCTTTTCTTGTCCCATAAAAAATTTATGGGAAAGAAACAAGAAAAGGAAAACATCTCTTTCCATCCCATACCCGAATGCGTAGTAGAAAGAGATCGATTCAGGTTTTCTTTTGCATCCCATGGATAGCAAAAAAATATAATTAATCACGAAAAGAATAATCAGATTTGCTAACCTGTTGAACCTCAAGTGTTGCTCCTCCAATAGATAGTGATTCTTCTTCCAATGAGCACACCAGGTAAACAATCTTGAACCACCTTTGGTGCAGCCAAGGTTCTCCAAGTCAATCCAAGAGTCTCTTCAAATCTTCAAGCATAAAATTGGGTTTTCAAAACCCTAATTCTCAAAAACACTAGAGAGCAAGAAGAAGGAGAGAGAGAGGGAGCACAAAATTCGTCCATGAGGGGAGCCAAAATTTGTCCAAGCCTGGAATGGGTGCCCCCCTCCCCTTGGTGTCTTTATATAAGTGAGGTTCTAAAACCTTACTTGGAAATTCCCAATGACAGTCTGACACTCTCACTCCTCTTTTACTTGGGTCTGTTTAAACCTGATGGGCTTTTAATTGGTGAAGAAGCAGAATCTTAAAGGGAATAGTAAATTAATTAATTATTTTATATTGGGCATATTTGGCCGCCTGTAAGTATATGAAATATCACGAAAATACCAAACGTTGGAAAAATATCACAGACTACCCTTACTTTATGTTTTTATTTCAACTTATTCCACTGTTAAGTTAAGTTGTTGTTAATTCTTTTATAATGGCAAAATTACCCTTACCACAGGGTGAACTCCCTATAATACCCTTAATCTCTTTGTGTCTCTTCTGTTGTGTTCTCTTCAATTCCTCTCGCCCTCTTTCGTTCGCTCAGAGACTTACTACCCGTTACCCTTACGGTGAACTTACAATAATCATATACCTCTTAATACTCTTCTCCAGCACTGCTGCCACCGCTGCCGCCACTGTCTTAAAGTTTCGACTCCCGTCCGCCGCTACCATCACATCCGCCGTCACCATCGTTGCCTGAAGCAGCCTCTGGTCACCTGCCGACAACCACTCCGGAAACTCACTCCCTCTCTCATTGGTTTCAATGTCATCACCCATTATCAACCGCCTCTCCTTCCTCTCCTCAGCCATGTGTGTGTCGGTCATGTTTTTTTATCATGGCTAATGCGTTACTACACATCTTATAAATGTGAACCTGACTTGCTTCTAGCACTGCTTTCACCTCCTTATCTGCTCCATCAGGGGAGAACCCATCCAAACACGACTCCTAATTCATCATTGCAGCACTCACAAGTGTCTTAAGGTCACCAGCATGTTGGAATATCATTTTCTTCATGTTTCTATACTGCCTGAGATCTTTACCTGTCTTGAGTAGCTCATCCAATGTCTCGTCCACCATCTCTAGACAGCCATGTAGAGCTGCTTTCTCTCATTTCCTTAAGCTTTTCTTCTTGGTGACGTGAAGTAGTTGTGTTCGATGGCGGTGTTTGTGATGTTCAGAGACATTTCGATCACATCCTTCTGGCTCAATAATTTATCTGTGGCGCCGGGGACGGTGGCGATTGCCGAGTAGCAAAGGTCTGGATACCGACTGACACTACATGAAGATTTGAGAATGGCATGCGCTGGGGAGTTTTCGCGGCCATTGGAGTTCTTGTGGAAGGCTAAGCCGACAACAATGCCGATTATGGTGGCGAGAAGAAGGATGAATAAAACTGCAGAAATCAAGTGATGGAAATTTGGGTTGGATTCAAAAATTACAAAGGGGTAAAGGGAGGGGGAGCCAGAGCCAGAGAAGTCGAGGAAGGCCGGAAGGGAGAGGGAGAGTCTGAGAAGAGGAGGGGGAGGGGTGTCGGAGACGGAGAAAGAGAGGGTTAGTGAGAGGAGAAACGTGAAGAAAAGGCCAGCTAGTTACATTCATGAAGAAGAAGATCTCAGGCAGTACAGAAACGTGAAGAAGAAGAAGAAGCAGAAATGACAGTTTTTTTATTTAAATAGCTAAGGGGTAAAATGGATATTTCATCTTTGGGCACATTTACGTCAGGGGGAAGGTTGCCATTTTGACCAAGTTTGGTATGTCTGTGATATTTCATATACTTGCAAGGGGTATCTGTGAAATTTACCCTTTTATATTTAATAGATAAATATAATTAGCACCACATCCATTAAATTAAATAAACAACTAATTAATTAGCAAATTCCAAATTTGTACTAAATTATTATGTATCAACCCACCACTAATCAACATCATCATTATAGAATCTAGGGCATGTACACATGTACTACCAAACCCCATTCCATAGTACATGTCCATATCAGAGCGTTTGTGTACGTGATCAAAACCCACGAAACACGATCAAACATTTTTTATTAAAACTACAAATAATCTATTATTTTATGTGAAAATAGGTTTTGCAAAACCATTTCTAAAATGGTATTGGATCCAGATTCTAATCCGACCATCCACAGACAATCTCTATCTTGATGTTTCCCATCGAGCAGTGGTGAACATGTTAACTCTCTCACTCACAAAATGTTTGCGCACTCCCAGAACATCGACTTTGACTCTCTTGAATCTCAGTCATTTATGATCCAAAGAATGCGTTCACATTTCGCAGTGACAAGGTCTTCTTAGGTACAAGGTCTCAGTGACACCTGTCTATCCCAATCCTACATTTGACAGTAATAAATGAGGGAACCAAAAAATTAGATTCTTTGCCAATGCACATCATAATGTGCACTCTCATTCGTACCCTGACATCAACATGTCTAGGCATACCCAATGCGACGACCGTATGATAAGGGTGCCCAGTCCAAACCCTGACTACCACTTTAAGTTAAACTTACAAACACATAATGCTCAAAAAGTTTTCATCGCATGTGATAATATTAAACCAAAATGTATAAATGGTTCAATAAAATGTAAATCGGACCGAACCGGAATAAACCGGGTTTGATGGACATATAAATCCAACAGTACTTGACCTTAACAATCTCTATTTTGTTTATTTTTTGGAAACCTTGTACAAGAATGTTATACATACAAATCACATTGATCTATTTTTTGTGAAAATGTAAACATTTGGTTTTAGAGCGTACTTTGGATTGAAATAAAAAAAAACTCCCAGTGTATGCTTTAATTTTTTAAGCAAACTATATCTAGCCTTATAGGAAACTAGGAAAAAGAGCAAACGATATCCACATCCTATTAACTACTATTAGCGGTGGTAGTAATTTTTTACTAAAAACATATGTGAAAAATCCTCTAACAGTATTACCATAGAAGCTTTGGAGCTGGTTGCTTCCGCCTCGAAAAGATTGACCATTTAGAAGCGGTTACCAACCACCACTAAAGTTCCTCACTCATTACTCTTCCTTCATATTTAGCACTGTAAGAAAACACAACAAAAGAAGCTTTAGAGGTGGTTGTGTACCGCCACTACAGATTCGTCACTAGGACGTTAGTAGGAAATGCTTCTAATGCTTTGCAACACAACATATAGAAGCGGTAATGTAGCATTTGTAGGAACCGCCTCTAACGATTTTAATGATTATTGAAGTGAGGTAGATATATATTTGCAGCCACTAATAGATGAGTTAAAAATATTGAGGGATACTGGTGTTCAGACTTAAGATGCATATAAGAAGGAAAATTTTGAGTTGCATGCATGCTTTTTATAGAAAAGCAGGATGAGAATCAGTGATATGTCTGACAAAAATTTTGTGAGTGCTACTCTAAATTTTGGTTGCGCAGGGACCACACAGGAGTCGGAAGCAAGGTGAATGCTCTCGTAAAAAGCAAGGCAGTTAGGAGTCACTACTAGCACCTTCTAGAATGATTGCCAAAGTATGGTAGACTGCTTAAAGAAGGAATGGACCGATGGCCTTGGGGCGAAGTTCACTTATTTGCTGGATATCAAATCTATTTTAAACAAGTTTGATTATGTGATGTTGTTAAACAAGAACGTTCTTTTGTTTCAATAGCACACCATCTAGCTATAAGAGCTAGAATGGATAAGCTTAGGATGCATGTAGTAGATAATGTACTTTTTTTTCTTTCCTGCTACTAGTATTTTCTTAGCTTCCTACCCCTACAAAAAAAAATCCAGCATATGGAAACCTCTCCGGTGGGAGTACTAAAGTTGCTGTGGCTTGTCCATGCTGCAACATGGATGCATATTTCGTTAGCTTAAATATGGTAGAAAGCACCATTACTTGGTAGATGGAGAAAACAGGATCACTTTAAAGCTCGATGAAAGACTTTACACAGCCGGCGTATGTTCTTAGTAGATGGAGCCAAAAGAGAAGTACTATTATGATCACATTTATCCCACATCGGTTGTATGGGAAACTTAATGTGGGTTGATAAGTTCTTGGGTTCCCTCACCTTGTAAGCCGGTTTATAGGGTTGAGTTCTCCCAATCTCGTATCAGTGGTATCAAAGCTAACACCACATCTCTTAGGCACAATCGTGCGGCGCGGGTGGTGACGTCGGTATTGCAGTGTTCGACCGGGACTAGTAGCTAGTGCAAAGCCAACCCGTGTGGACGCCGTGTTATATCCGCACTCGTGTTTACTATTTATTTATGATTTCTCTCCCTTGTGACGTGTAGATACTGCTGTCATGTACGCCAAAGAACTATTCTCACTTGTGGTCAAGCCCAATTATAAGATCATTGACCAGTTCAAGGGTCTGCCTATCAAAGAGAGGTTCCTCAACCGGCAATGGGGGAGATTTATCGATGGTGATTTCTTCGACCATCCTCCTAGCACGAGCCCTCGGAGTGAAGAGTACTGCTGGAAGGCGTTTTCTGTGTCCCCACATTTAGATACCTTACTCAGCGATGAGCTTAGCATCACGGTCGACAAACTCTTCGGGATCACAAAGGACACGTCGTGACGATCGAAGGGTAAGTTACTGCCCTGATGTATGTTAGTGTACCCTCCCCTCTATGGCCTTGAAGTGTGGGCTAAGGCCCAACAACTTTTCTTGTGTTTCTGCCCTTACAACAACGACGGAGTCACGGATGGACTCACAAGACTGGTTTCGTCCGTGGATCTGTCCGTGCTGTTACATGCTTTTGAGTGTTTTCCTTGTGTGGGGCCCACACCCCGTGCCCTGGTCATTATACCTTGGCCCCCAGGCATGGTGGACCCCACCCATGGTTCCATTGAAGTGTGTATGTGCTATGTTGGTGGGCCCACTAGCCTATGGTTGCATTTAGATGTGTTTTGTTCTTAAGTGCCTCAAACCAAACAGGCCCTAAGTGGGCCACTTGATATAAATACATAGCTTAGCCTTCTATTGGCTCTTTCATTTCTCTGACCAACCAAACCGTTGAAGGCTTGGGGAGCATTGAAGGAGAAGAAGGAAGTAATTGGAGGAGGGCTAGAGGTGGACTTCATCCATTAGCTCATCAATTTGGTGAGTGCTTTTCCCTTCTTCCCTCTCTTTCCATTTCAACTGGGAAAATCCTCTTATGGATCGATTCCGGCTTAGGATTTCCTTTTTGGAAACCCAATGCTATCCTTTGGCTCCTGGATGGAGACCTCCCCCTCTCTCTTAATATCATTCATGACCTTAAGAACCTGAACTACTATTCCAAGCTGTAAGACCTTAACCTAGGAATGGAGAAACCCTAGAGGGAATTCCAAAATCCTTTGAATCCTCTAAGGCCCATGATTGGACTGGGTGCTATTGACCTTAGCAAAGCTTGGGATTCTCGTCCCAAACCCTAGGAGCCATGTAGTCTCAAGGATGGAAGGTTGGAGGTGAAAATCCTTCAAAATCTTGAACAAAGACTCGACAGATCCACGAACGGATCCAGCATTGTGGTTCCATCCGTAGATCCATTCTGTTCACTCTGTTGACTGGCTGGGACGAAGCCAGGAACAGGTTCACTAAGAGGTTCCGTCCGTGGTTCCGTTCCCTCTTGGGTGTGTCTTAGGGTTCGAACGGATGCACAAATGGATTCACCTAGAGGTTTCGTCTGTGAATCCGTCGTTCCTATTTTCACTATATGCCTAGACGGAGCCAGGATTGGACTCATTTGATTGCCTCTGTCCCTGCGTCCATCCATGCTGTCTTGACTGAAACCTCAAATTAACTGTTGGGACCCATCATGGGACCCACCTATACTCTTTTAACACTATTCTCATGCATCCCCAGATTTTATATCTTGTACGGGAGAACGTGTATCGAGGTAAATCCTACTAAACGCCCCAAGCGAGGATCGTACAACTAGTGAGTGGGTTTTGGGTGATGTTTGGGCTTGTTTAATATGAATTATACAATTTCCATGATACTAGCATCATTTATGAACATGTTGCATCCTTGCATATAAAATATCTTGGTTACAAATTGATATGATGTAGTTATACTTACTTTAAATTATTGAATCGGGTTATGGTGCCAGGTGTGCCGGTGCTGGAACCTCAAAAAAGTTTATGAGATTTATTGATTGCCATCTTGCCCTGTATGCGCCGTGCCATGCTGGTACCCATGTACTAGATGGAATGGGACATTAATGCACCCAGAATAGCTCTCGGGATGATAGGACTTGCATGTAATATATCTACGGCTAGGGTTCACTTCCCTATGTTACGACCCTTACCAACAGGGGTTTAGGTGTTGGGTGATTGGGGTTCCTTGTTGCCTGTGGGGGAGAGAGGCTAGGTCAGGGATGACCACTGATCATCGGGGTCTACCACTAGATGGTCTTGGTGGCTTCAACCGACGTAGGCTCCCTGGTGATAAAAAGGTTTCATTGTGGCGATAAGTTAAGTGACCCACAGTGTCTCCCGAGTTATCATTGTAGCACATTCATTGTAGCATATACCCCGACTTAGACTGTGTGTTAGGTGGATAATTTATTAACATTACATTCATCATGGACTATGTGTGATTGTGTGTTTATGCATTCCCCTTCCCCTCACTAGCTCAGTGGAGCTAACCCTCTACGTACACATTCTTTTAGATTTTGATGCAGATGATGGTTATCTAGCTAGTCTCGAGGCCCAGCCAGTTGATTATGATGGTATCGGCATGGAGGAGCCCGATGTTATGTCGGAAGAACACGGTGATGGATGCCCCTGTGACGATTGTGCCTACGGGCCATGTTGATGTTGGGGATTGTCCCCTCTTTTGATCCTTTTGGGGCTTTGTGCCCATTATGAACATTTGTCTGTAATACTTTATATTCTTTTGTGTAGTTACGTCTTGGTCAGTCGACAAACAGTGTTAAACTTTATTTGTATCACCTAGTCAACTGAACATATGGTAACTGCTATCAAATCACTTCCGCTTATAATTACTCCGTCTTGAATGGAATTCCCCTTCCTTTTTCGCAAATTATAATTTTTATGTTTGACCTTAACAATTGACTGTGGACTGGGACACTGTGTCAGTGATCCTGGTAGCGAAAGGGAATGATGTATGTCATCCTAGTCACCCCTTGACTGTGCTTTATTCCTATCTGGAAATGGGGGCGTGATAGCATTATATCAAAGCGCGATGCTCTGCACTAGACATAGTCTAGCAAGGACTCCTGAATTACTCTACACAATAGGGTCTAAGTTAAAAGCTTTCAACGGAAATAATCGAAATGTGTGTAAGACATAGGGAGAAAACTAGCTAGGGTGAAATCTGAGAACAATAGCAAGATAATAGGGACAACAGTAGAATTAAAGAGCAGATATATATATATGTTCAACCTATGTCTAGCTACTGCTTACATACTTAACCTCCCTTGGATGCGAGTGCAGTACTACCACCCAAAAAGAAACCATTAAAAGTCACAACTGAGTACTACAATTTCTTACTTGAACAAAAAACAAAGAAAGAAAGAAAGTAAAGATAAATTAGAAAAAACATTGTCTCTGAAGCGACCAGTCAAAAACAAAAGAAAAGAAGGAAAGATGCATAAGAAACTTCTGCAGCTCTGGAACTTAGTCCTCCATCTCCTCATCACTATCCTCATCCTCTTCATCATTGCCTTCATAGTCCAAGTAGGCGTCGATGTCGTGGATATCTTTCTCCACCCTCTCAAAGCGGTGATCATATGCAGGTCTTTGTATGCCTAACCCCTGCACCATATCTGAGTTGAGCTTGGTCATGTTGGTGTTCAGTTGCCCAAGAACATCTAGGGCAGCACTCATGTCAGAGGTCCCTGAACTGGAATCTCCTGCAGAAAATTGCATTGGTGCTTCCTCTTCCACATCACTCTCTTCTTCTCCCTCATTCTCCTCTGGGTTGACAGGCTATCCGTCACTGAAGGAATCATATGGAATGCGCATCCGAGCTAGGGCATTGTGCCCAAGTGGTTCCTCAAAACTCTCTACTGCCACCTCTTTATCGAGGTTTACGTTGAAGTGCTGAAATACTCAGGTAAGAAACCTCTCGTAGGTAAGGTCTTCTTCTTGCGAGACTTGAACAGTACTTGCTCCATGTGTCTGAGGATGGCGTAGGGTAGGCACACTTGAACACCCTCATAAAGGGAGTAGCCTAGAGCAGCAGCCATGAGTGAATGCTCGGTGTTGTGGCCCTTGACAGGGACTAGATTGGTCTTAGCAATCATAGTCAAGACCCTCTGTGACCTGCCAAACTCGGTCAAATTCACTCGGTACTCAAACCTATCACTGGTCAGTGTGGCGTATGAATGCTTGTACTCTGATTTAGCCAGACAGGAGTTTGGGTCCCTCCCTGGTGGGTGATAGACTCTATCCTCATTGGAGTCCACCCCAAGTATAGTCGGCAACTCCACCTCATCGAAGGAGATGGATACTCCCTTCACAAAAGAGGTGATCCGGCACCTTACCGCGTCCTCGTGGGTGACTACCATGTTTGAGTAGAAGTGCCTGACTAGCCTGGGGTAGTAAAACTTGGGAGGTGACAACATGTTGAACCACCCCAGTCTATCAAATTGTTGCCCCACTTTGAAGGCAACTAGCTCTTTGGGGATAGCTTCTCTCCCCCACGAGAATCTTTCTGTTGTGGAGGTGCTCATTGAATAGCTTCTCTGCCTCAGCAAACACAAAGAGGCTGGCATCAAATGGTGCTGGTGCTACTGCGGGGGCCCTGTTTCCCCTTTGTCTTGGAGCCATTGTAATTTACTCACCTACACACAAGTAATAGGAGACAATACATGTGTTTTTGTTAGCTTAATTTTAACAGGAATATAAAAGTATGTAAATTTATAGCAATGGAACAAATTCTAACTAACTAGAAGTTATAAAAAAAAATTTTAGGGAATGGAACTCCCTTGAACATGTGTTTAGGGAGAGAACCCCAATAAACATTGCCAAGAAATCAGTTAAACAAAATAACCATCCATAAATAATATAATTAGCATGCACATGTGAAGGAATGAAAGACATTTTAAACACATCCAAGCTATAGAACTAGTTCTCCCCCAAAACAGTGGGAAATTGGGAGTTTTACACTAACCATTTCCTAGGAAACCATTTGAATGATTCTACTAATATAGGTTTACATAATAAACATGCTTATGTGTTTCTCCCTAAAGGGATTTTGATTGTATACAGGGCACAAGTCTACCTTGCCCAAAAATAGTAAACTGGTTTCAGTTTTGGGCTAAGTATACCCAACCCTTGCCCTAATCGATGGGGTAGGGATAAATTGGGGTGCTCACCCATGATTGATAGCAATAGAATTAAGAAAAAATACTATTCCATTGCCCTTCATGCCACTTAGCAAAGTAAAATGAAAAGGAAGAAAGAAAAGAAACAAAAACCCTAGGGAAAACTAAGAAAAAATACCCTGGAAAGCCAAGAATGGAGGAAGAACTCTTACCTCGTGGTAGGGGGACTAATTCTTGAAGATGAAGGGCCCAAATCCACCAAGGAATGGCATAGGAACTTCGAACGGACGAGACGGGGGCTCCCCTGCTCTGTGGTTCCGTCCTCTCCAAAAGAAGCCAAATGAGTTTTAAAACTCACAGTTTATTTTTTTTAAGAAAATTTAGCGAACAGACGCACGAGCGGATCCACTATCGTGGTTCCATCCATAAATCTGTCCAGCGAAAAAATGTAGTTTTTCGTTCTTTGAATTGTATAGAACATCGAACGGAAACCACGACTAGGGATCCGTCTGTAGTTCCATATGGCTCTGTGTTTTGGCAACATTGGGCACCCTGAGAATGGATTCACATTGTAAATCCATCCGTCAGTCCATCCAGCCTATTTCGGCTATGGAATCACGAACGGAGTCATAGGACTGGTTCCGTCCGTGAATCCGTCCGTGTTCTAAAGGGCTTTTGGCCTATTTTCTGGCTCAGTTCTACCCTTAGGGCCTTGGTTCCTCCCCTGTGTGTTGCTACACACACCTTGTGCACTTCTTTTATGTTGGTCCCCTCGAGGCACTTTGCATTGCTTCCTTTTGTTTCCTTTGTGCTAACCCTGTGAAGAGGCTTTCGCTATGATGCCAGTGATGTTTTTGAAGAGGCTTTGCCTGTATCGCCCCCAGTTAACAGTAATGCGGATGTTGCCGCACTATTGGGGAACATGTTGTGGGATATGCAATGGGAGCATCGAGACGTGCAACATGAGCAGCGCACTTTCATGTAGAATGTGACCAATTAGCTCCAAAATGTTGGTCAGGAAGGGCAACAAGTACCTCCCCTGGTGCACGTAGCCCCTGCTCTAGCAGTTGCTGCCACGCCTACTATTCCTCCCCTAGCACCAGCTGCAGTTGAAGTTCCTGTGGTGCAAGTAGTGCCAAATCCACCTCCTCCTGCTCCGGCTGCCCCACAAGACCAAAATGTGGCACCAGAATGGGCAAATGCCTCTAAGCTTTCAGAGAAATTCTAGAAGCATCGTCCTCCTACTTTCTACAAGCTGATTCACGATTCTATGTTTCCAACCACCTGGATAAGGGACCTGGAGATAATCTTTGAAGTACTGCAGTGTACTGACACCGACAAGATTCGATGTGCCACTTTCCAACTCCTAGGCGACATTGATGCTTGGTGGTGTTCCTCAAAGGAGCACTTCTAGGCCAAGTACCCAAATGCAACATGGGCCCAGTTCACAGAGGCTTTTCTCAAGAATTACTTTCCACGGAATTTTTGAGATAAGAAGGAAGTTGAGTTCATGAACCTCAGCCAGGGATCCAAGTCGGTCCTTGGATATCAACTGGCCTTTGAGGAGCATTTTTATTTTGCTTCAGAGCACATGAAGGCTGAGGGGATCAAGGCGAGAAGGTTTGAAAGAGGGTTGAGAGCCAACTTGAGTACATCTGTGGTGCTGCACAAGTACCCTACCTATGTGGAAGTGGTCCAGGATGCTAAGATGATTGAAGATCAGCAGAGAGAGAACTACAAGGCCATACAAGCTGGCAAGAGGCCAATGTCATCCTATGACTCTAGGGGATCTACTAAGTTCCAGAAGAGAGGGGCTTACATGACTGCAACTCCAATACAGTCCCGTAAACCTGATGTGGCCCAGGGACCCAAAGCTACATCGACTCCTTATTATGGGACCCAGACTCTCATATGTTACAACTGCAAGGAGTCCTGTCATATGGTCAAGGATTGCCCACATCCGCGATAGGTAGGTTCATGGCCAACGGTATCTTCTAAGGCACCTCAAGCAAAGGCAATTGTTCGCTTACTTCTCCCTTCTCCAGCCAACAGAGTCCATGGGCGAGTGTATTCTGTCACTCATGAAGAAGCCCAGGCTGACCCTGGTGTCATTATAGGTATTGTACTCAACCACTTGAATGTAACTGTTTTATGTTGAGTTTATCATGTTTGGCTGTTTGGCGTTGTCAAGCATGATTTATGTGTGTTCTCTACCTGCTTATGTGTTGTTTGACTCGGGAGCGTCGCATTCCTTTATATCTCCTTTGTTTGCCGAGAAACTACCTATTAGACCAGTAAGTATGGAGTAAAAGTTGACAGTCAGTACACCGACGGGAAGTAAGGTCGAGCTTGACCAAGTCTTTAATTCTTGTCCTATGCGAGTAAGTGACCACGGGATGGAGGCTAGTTTGATAATCTTGGACATGAAGGACTTCAACATAATCCTGGGAATGGATTGGTTGTCCACTCACAGAGCCAGCTTGATCTACGCAGAGAGGAAAGTACTCTTCAAGCTAGAGGAGGGCAAGGAATTTGTGTTCAAGGGCAATAAGAGTAAGAAGCCTAAGAAGACCATCATCTCAGCTCTCCAAGTCTAGAAGTTGATAAAAGAAGGTTGTCAGCGTTACTTAACCTCCGTGCTGGACACCGAAGCAAGGATTACACCTATGGAAGAGATAAGTGTGGTAAGAGACTTCCCTGACGTCTTTTCGGAAGACCTCACATGGTTACCACCAGACCGAGAGACGGAGTTTATGATAGACCCAGTGCCTGGTGCCGCCCCAATGTCTAAGGCTCCCTACAGAATGGCCCCTTCAGAATTGAAGGAACTTCAAGAGCAACTGAATGACCTATTGAAGAAGGGCTTCATTAGGCCAAGTGTTTCCCCGTGGGGCACACCTATTTTGTTTGCAAAGAAGAAGGACAGTAGTATACGTATGTGCATTGATTGTCGTGAACTCAACAAGCTTACGATCAAGAAATGGTACCCGCTGCCTAGGATCGATGACTTATTCGATCAGTTGTAAGGCGCAAAGGTGTTCTCAAAGATTGACCTTCATTCGGGGTACCATTAGTTGAAGATCAGGGGTAGTGACATCAACAAGAAATTATTTAGATCGCAATATTGTCACTGCGAGTTTCTGGTTATGTCCTTCGGACTGACCAACACCCCGGCAACTTTTATGGAGTTAATGAATAGGGTGTTTCATGACGTGCTAGACAAGTACGTTATCATGTTTATAGATGACATTCTGGTCTACTCCAAGAGCGAAGAGGAGCATGCTGACCACCTTCACTTCGTGTTGCAGCACTTGAGGGAAAAGCAACTGTATGCTAAGTTCAGCAAGTGCGAGTTCTAGTTGCAACAAGTGGCTTTTCTGGGTCACCTGGTATCTACCAAGGGTTTTGAAGTTGACCTCAGCAAGGTAAAGTCCATAGTTGACTGGGAGACACCCAAGAGTGTAGCAGATATTCGCAGTTTCCTTGATCTAACCGGCTACTACAGGGGGTTCATTGAAAATTTTTTGAGGATTTCATCCCCTATGACTCGACTGACCCCAAAGGGAGTGAAGTTCGAGTGGTCTGATGACTGCGAAAAGAGCTTCCAAGAATTGAAGCAATGTTTGGTTTTGGCTCTGGTACTCACCATTCCAAATGGTACTGAAGGGATGGTAGTTTATAGTGATACTTCAAAGATGGGTCTCGGCTGTGTCCTGATGCAGGATGGAAAAGTGGTAGCCTATGCTTTCAGTTGAAGGATTATGAGAAGAATTACTCAACTCACGACCTAGAGCTGGCGGTTGTGATCTTTGCCCTGAAGATCTGGGGACACTACTTGTATGGAGAGAAGAGTGAGATCTACAGTGACCATAAAAGTCTTAAGTACTTCTTCACCCAAAAGGAAGTTAACATGAGGCAGAGGCGATGGTTAGAACTCATGAAGGACTATGATTGCACCATCCAGTACCATCCCAGTAATGTAAATGTTGTGGCGGATGCTCTTAGTCGCAAATCTCAAACCTTATTCATCGCGTCCTTGGCTGTCAGTAAGGAACTCATTGAGGAGGCTAGAAGGATGGATCTGGAGTTACTGGTAGAGGGTGTTACCCTATCTCTAGCAGCCCTATCGGTATAGTCAACCTTGGTGGAAAGGATTCAGTCCGCCCAGACCTCTGATGAACCTTGCCAAGAGATTATTGAAGCTATTCGAGGTGATACACAGCAAGATTTGTATTTTACACTGACTAAGCATGGTGTCCTCATGTTCAGGGATCGGCTATGGGTTCCCAAGGACGATCAGCTAAGGAAGGAAGTGTTGACAAAAGCCCATGATTCTTCTTATTCGATCCACCCAGGTAGCACTAAGATGTACAAAGACTTGAAGGGACACTACTAGTGGAGTGGAATGAAGAGGGATGCAGCTGAATTTGTGGCTAGGTGTCTCACTTGTCATCAAGTGAAGGCAGAGAAACAGCAGCCCCATGGCCTTTTGCAGTCACTGCCCGGACCAGAATGGAAGTGGGAGCATGTTACCATGGACTTCATCACTGGGCTACCCCGTACACCCAGGGGTGTTGATGCCCTGTGGGTTATTGTGGATAGGTTGACGAAGACAGCTCATTTCATCCCAATCAAGGTCACCTATTCTATGGATAAGCTGGCCCGCTTGTATATTGATAATGTAGTTCGCCTGTACGGAGTTCCAATTAGCATCATCTCAGATCGGGACCTCAGGTTCACATCCAAGTTCTGCAATGGATTCCAGAGAGCTATGGCTACCTTGTTGAGTTTTAGCACTGCCTTCCATCCGCAGATGGATGGGCAGTCGGAAAGGACAATACAGACATTGGAAGACATGCTCTAAGCCCGTGCCATTGATATGCAGGGTAACTGGGATGAGCACATCTCGCTCATCGAATTCGCCTACAATAATAGTTACCAAGCTACTATCAATATGGCACCATTTAAAGCTCAGTATGGGAAGAAGTGTCGGACTCCATTGTACTAGGACGAGGTAGGTGAGCATCGCATCCTTTGGCCAAAATTGATTCAAGCAACTTGTGAGAAGGTGGACTTGATCCGTGAGCGAATCAAGGCTGCCCAGTCTAGGCAAAAAGGCTATGCAGACCAAAGACGGAAGGATCTAGAGTTCTCCCTCGGTGACAAGGTATTCCTTAAGTTGTCGCCCACCAAGGGTGTGATGCGGTTCAGCAAGAAGGGCAACTAAGCCCGAGATTCATTGGGCCCTATGAAATCCTTGCGAAGGTTAGAGTAGTGGCTTATCGGTTAGCACTCCCACCATCTTTGGACGGCATACATGACGTTTTTCACGTGTCCATGTTATGGAAGTACATGCATGACCCAAGCCATATTCTATCTCAAGAACCACCAGAGCTGGCAGCGGATATGTCTTATAAGGAATAGCCCAAGAAGATTCTAGACAGCAAGGTGGTGAATCTTCGCAATTGACCTATTCACTATGTGAAGGTGAAATGGTGCAACCACCCGGAGGAAGAAGCATCATGGGAAGCCGAAGTGGAGATGCAAGCGAAGTATCCTTCCCTTGGATTCTTACAAGGTACGTAAATTTTGGGGAAAATTTTCCTTGTAAGGTGGGGGGAATGTTATATCCGCGCCCAGGTTTACTATTTATTTATGATTTCTCTCCCTTGTGACGTGTAGATACTGCTGCCATGTACGCCTAAGAACTGTTCTTACTTGTGGTCAAACCCAGTTATAAGATCATTGACCAGGTCACGGGTCTGACTGTCGAAGAGAGGTTCCTCAACCGGCAGTGGGGGAGATTTGTCGATGGTAATTTTATTCCTCCTAGCATGAGCCCCCGGAGTGAAGAGTACCGGAAGGTGTTTCCTGTGTCCCCACACTTAGACACCTCACTCAGTGATGAGCTTAGCATCGCAGTCAGGAAACTCTTTGGGATCACGAAGGACACGTCGTGACGATGGAGGGGTAAGTTACTACTGCCCTGATGTATGTTAGTGTACCCTCCCCTCTATGGCCTTGAAGTGTGGGCTAAGGTTCAACAACTTTTCTTGTGTTTCTGCCCTTACAGCAGCGACGAAGTCATGGACGGACTCACAAGACTGGTTCCGTCTGTGGATCCATCCGTGTTGTTTCATGTTTTTGAGTATTTTCCTTGTGTAGGGCCCACACCCCAGGCATGGTGGACCCCACCTATGGTTCCCTTGAAGTGTGTATGTGCTATGTTGGTGGGCCCACTAGCCTACAGTTGCATTTAGATGTGTTTTATTCATAAGTGCCCCAAACCAAACAGGGCCTAAGTGGGCCACTTGCTATAAATACATAGCTTAGCCTTCTATTGGCTTTTTCATTTCTCCTCCCAATCAATTCGTTGAAGGCTTGGAGAGCATTGAAGGAGAAGAAGGAAGTGATTAGAGGAGGGCTAGAGGTGGACTTCATCCATTGGCTCATCAATTTGGTGAGTGCTTTTCCCTTCTTCCCTCTCTTTCCAATTCAACTGGGAAA
This sequence comes from Telopea speciosissima, assembly GCF_018873765.1. Lineage (NCBI taxonomy): Eukaryota > Viridiplantae > Streptophyta > Magnoliopsida > Proteales > Proteaceae > Telopea > Telopea speciosissima. The sequence goes on from NC_057921.1 coordinate 16,535,243, forward strand.
ATCCTCTTATGGATCAATTCCGGCTTAAGGTTTCCTTTTTGGAAACCCAATGCTATCCTTTGGCTCCTGGATGGAGACCTACCCCTCTCTCTTAATGTCATTCATGACCTTAATAGCCTAAACTGTTGTTCCAAGCTGTGACACCTTAACCTAGGAATAGAGAAACCCTAGAAGGAATTCCAAAATCCTTTGAATCCTCTAAGGCCCATGATTGGATTGGGTGCTATTGACCTTAGCGAAGCTTGGGACTCTCCTCCCTAACCCTAGGAGCCATGTAGTCTCAAGGATGGAAGGCTGGAGGATAAAATCCTTCAAAATCTCGGACAGAGACTTGACGGATCCACGAACGGATCTAGCATCGTGGTTCCGTCCGTAGATCCATTCTGTTCAATTTGTTGACTGGCTGGGATGGAGCCAGGAACGGATTCACTGAGAGGTTCCATCCGTGGTTCTGTTCCCTCTCGGGTGTGTGTCAGGGTTCGAACGGATGCACGAACAGATTCACCTAGAGGTTTCGTCCGTGAATCCGTCCTTCCTATTTTCACTATATGTCTGGACAGAGCTAGGAGCGAACTCATCTAATTGCCTCCATCCCTGCGTCTGTTCGTGTTGTCTTGACTGAAACCTCAAATTAACTGTTGGGACCCATCATGGGACCCACCTATACTCTTCTAATAGTATTCTCACGCATCCATATATTTCATAACCTATACGGGAGAATGTATACCAAGGCAAATCCTACTAAACGCCCCAAGTGATGATCGAACAACTAGTGAGTGGGTTTTGGGTGATTTTTTGGCTTATTTAATATGAATTATACAATTGCCATGATACTTGCATCATTTATGAACATGTTGTATCCTTGCATATAAAATATCTTGGTTACGAATTGATACGATGTGGTTTTGCTTACTTTACATTATTGAATCGGGTTACGGTGCCGGGTATGCCAGTGCCAGAACCTCATAAATGTTTATGAGATTTATTGATTGCCATTCTACCCTGTATGCATCGTGCCGTGTTGGTACCCAGGTACTAGATGGAATGGGATGTTGATGCACCCGGAATACCTCTCGGGATGATAGGACTTGCATGTAGTATATTTGCGACTAGGATTCACTTCCCTATGCTACGATCCTTACCAACATGGGTTTAGGTGTTAGGTGATCGGGGCTCCTTGTTGCCTGTGGGGGAGAGAGGCCAGGTCAGGGATGACCACTAATCATCGGGGTCAGCCACTAGGTGGTCTTGGTGGCTTCGATCGGTGTAGGCTTCCTGGTGATAATAAAGGTTTCATTGTGACGATAAGTTAAGTGACCCACAGTGTCTCCCGAGTTATCTTAGTAGCATATACCCCGACTTAGACTGTGTGTTAAGTGGATAATTTATTAACATTACATTCATCATGGACTATGTGTGATTGTGCATTCCCCTTCCCCTCACTGGCTCAGTGGAACTAACCCCCTGTGTACACATTCTTTTAGATTTTGATGCAGATGGTAGTTATCTGGCTGGTCTCGAGGCCCAGCCAGCTGATTATGATGGTATCGGCATGGAGGAGCCCGATGTTGTATCGAAAGAAAACGGTGACGAATGCCCCTTGACAATTGTGCCTACGGGCCGTGTTGATGTTGGGGATTATCCCCTCTTTTGATTCTTTTGGGGCTTTGTGCTCATTATGAACATTTGTCTGTAATACTTTATATTCTTTTGTGTAGTTACATCATGGTCAGTTGGCAAACAGTGTTAAACTTTATTTGTATCACCTAGCCAGCTGAACATATGGTAACTGCTATCAAATCGCTTCCACTTGTAATTACTCTGTCTTGAATGGAATTCTCCTTCCTTTTTCACAAATTGTAATTATTAGTTTGACCTTGACTGTTGACTGTGGACTGGGACACTGTGTCAATGATCCTGGTAGCGAAAGGGGAAGATGTGTGTCATCCTAGTCACCCCTTGACTGTGCTTTATTCCTCTCTGGAAATGAGGGCATGACACGACGGTCCTGCAGAGCATGGTGGAATATTACGATCACATTTATCCCACATCAGTTGTATGGGAAACTTAATGTGGTTGATAAGTTCTTGGGTTCCCTCACCTTGTAAGCCAATTTATAGGGTTGAGTTCTCCCAAGCCAGTTTATAGGGTTGATAAGTTCCTGGGTTCCCTCACCTTTAGGATTTTTATTTATTTTTTGATTGTCTTAAAATTAATCTCGTATATTCATTCGGGGAAAAAATCTAAAATAATTCGTTAGTGAAAGTTAAATTTATAGGGAGACACAACAGTTAATTCATGAACATATCTAACATGCAGTAGGGAGTGGATGCATAAGGGTACTGTTCTCATGAAGAAAATAGTTTTCTTCTTTTAGCTATTTTCGGTGCCCCATAGAACATGTAAGGATGTAAATGGATATTCAAAAATCCGTATTTGATCCACATTTGTATCTATTTAGGAGAATCCGAATCCGTCTGAAAACTAATCGGATACAAATACGATAATCCCCTTATCCGACAGATTATTATCTGATTCGTTTAGCAACCCGACGGTAATAAAATATCTGAAATATATCTTTGTGTCTGTCTGTCCGATTAAGTTACCTTTTTGGATTTGTTTTCTTATTTTTATAATTTTATAAGTTAAGATAATGTGATTCTTTTTCTAAATTTTTTATTAATTTTATTTTGTTTTATGCACTGTGATATGGAATCACATATCTATTAAAAAAACACAAGATAAAATCAAAAATAAAAAAAACATAAGAAAATCAAAGACTAAGAGAGTAGAAGAAAGGGTAGTTGCTAAACTCTTAAGTCTCAACCCTAACCCTCATCAACAAATGGTAAAGATGTCAACGGATAGTCGAAAATTCGTATTTAATCCGCATTCATATTCCTTTAGGAGAATTTGGATTCAAAAAATTACGATTTGACAACTATCCGAATCTATCCCAAAACTAATAGGATATTATCCAAATACGTCCGAATATAATCAAATACAAATATGATAATGCCATTATCCGACGGAATTCAATTGGTTTGCATGCTTAAGAACATGTGTCTTTTTTTTAAAGAGAACTGGAAAATTAAATTAAAGTAGAATATCTAAACTGTCTGTTACATCACCATTTAGAGAGTAAGTCTAGCTTGCTGGGCCAGAGCGTGAGCAATGTGAATCTGTCTTGGTTTCTTCTTAATACAAACCAGTTGAAAATTGAAAAAGATGACTTAAGCGCGTCTTTGATATAATTTTTATTTTTAATTTTTGCCTTTAAAAACGTTTTTTGTTGCGTTTGGTATCGTTTATGGAGCCTGTTTCTATTTAAAAAAGATTGAAAAAAAATCAAAAACCATAAATAGATGGAAAGTCGTTTATGGTTTTTCGTTGAAAACTGTTTTACGCTATTTGTGCGAACACTTTAATGAGCATGTGCTCATATACCCCAAAATTGAAGGTTAAAATAGTAAATTGCTTTTGTTTTTTAAAAAGACAAGCCTCTGACCCGTTCTCCTCCTCCTTCATCGATCAAGAGAGAGAATGGGGAGACCATGATCACAGCTAATGCCGCCACCGCCAGCATCAACACCACCACCACCAATCGTTGGCTTCTTCTCCTTCTCCTATTCTTTCTCCATCCTTCTTCCCGTCTCAGGTACACTTTCTATTTCCCCTTTCTTCTATTCTCTCCTTGCTTCTTATCATTATTCTATTATTCATCTTCTTCTAAGTTCTAGTTTCTTTCTCTTTTATTTGTTGTACCCTCCCTGTTGGTACCTGCAGCCCAACAATCTTTGGATTGAAATCTATCGATCCTTCTCGGTTCTCTTTGAAATTTGGGACAAAGTTCATACATCTAAGGGCGACCCTAACCCTAAGTCCCTGCTTTGAAGCCCTAGTCCCAAGTCCTTGTTTTTTTTCTTTCCACCCCCTGTGGTTCAGCTATTTTTGTTAAAATATTAATTGATCTTTGCCCGACAATCTCCAAACAAGCTCGCCTTGGCCACCGCGGCTGCAGCTGCTTCATCTCCGGAGAAGCCGGAGGGGTCAGGGCGACCTCTCGTATTTGATTAATTTGGGCTTCTTCTCATCCTTTCCATTTTCTAAGAAGGAAGATGGGTGAAGAGGGAATATCTTCACACACCATTCTTCAAAAAAACTATTCTACACATGACCATACCAAATCATTTTTCATTTTTATATTCTATTATGTCTAATGTTTACCAAACATTTTTTAGTTTTTTTTATCAAAAATGGTTTTCATTAATGATTTTTGTTAAATAGACAAAAATAAAAAATAAAAACTATACCAAAGATAGCCTTAATATCAAACAAAATGGAAAAGAGTTCCTAGGGCCATGAGTGCTCTATATGAGTTTCCAGCCAGTTGATCATCTGAGATGAGTCGGTCCACACCTCTACGGCTCTACTCCTCTTTGTCTTCCCACTGGAATCGCGCTAAAGATTCCTTGTTGGATTCCTCTTACCTCTGTTTCTTGTGCTAAACCTGATCAACCAAAATCCACCGTTGCAGAGATAATATTATTGTTAGATAAAATGACTGCGGCCCATCCTCCTACTAGCTAGGTTGGTATTTTTGTCAAAACTTCCATCGGTGATAATGATTAAATGATTTGAGGAAGGTAGTTGAAGATAGAAGTTAATAGAGGGAGGAATGTGTTGCGTCAAGAAATCGCTCAGCGGTCCTTCGAGTGCCGTAACCTGCAAAAGACCCTGGGTGAAAAAGGAGAACCGGTGTGGTTCCGGCCTAGGACTCTCCGATGCCTAAGTTAGATCTCTCTGAGCAAATAGATGAATAGTAGTATTCAATATGAGTTCAGATGTCCCCTGATGGGGTTGTGTACCTTGCCTTTTATAGTAGTGTATGGCGGTGTGGAGAGTCCCAGTTGATGTAGAGTGTTTGCCGTAGGTGATAGAGTCCCTGAGTAGCAGGGCTTATCCTTGATAGGTTGTCTTCCCGTGAGACGTGGTGTCACGGTAGACCTGGTAGTCGTCTTTCGGAGAGACGTGGTGTCCTTGATAGACTTGGTAGTTGTCTTCCTGTAAGAAGTAGTGTCCTGAAAGACTTGGCGTCCTTGGTGGATAGACCTCATCTACGTGGTAGATGGGGTTTCTGGTGCATGAGTCCGTTCAGACTACGTGACTCGATAGGCGAGAGTCCTTGGTGATGCGATCTGTGCCTTGTTGATGGTGGCGGTGACTACCGTGTTCGAGGGAGACTTGCCCGGGGATGACGTGTTCGGGGAAGCCGTGCTCAGGGATGACGTGTTCGGAGAAGGGGTCCGCACCCCAAGGGGGTTGGCACCCAGGGAGGTCCTCGCCCCCAAGGGGGTTGGCGCCCAAGGGTGGCCGCGCCCATGGGTATTGGTGGATGGTGCTTCACTGACTCTATTCTGGTTTCCTTTCTTGGTCCGGGGACACATGGCGATCTCCGATTGGTTGGTGTGAATTTGGGTTCATCATTTGCCCCCCACTCTTTTGGAACGGAGTGCTCAAGAGAGTATCCTCCATCTCCTTGTATCAACTAGGGGGCTCCCTATGAATAATTTCTTCTCTGAAGCTGTGCTTGTAAATAACTTGGTGAGGGAGAGGTTATAGGTTCAAACCCCTCCTTCCCCATCTTTTTGTCTCTTTTTTCTTTTTTCCCTTTTTGCTTTTCTATTTCTCTTCTTCTCTCTCTTGCTTTTCCACTTTTTGCTTTTTGCTTCTTCTACTTTTTCTTGGCTTTGAGTTTTGTCACTATTCATTGTGCCCCCGATGTGCTTGTTCTTGGGTCACCATTGGGAGTAGTGTCTTCCACTTGCTTGCTTGACTCTTCTAGCCTTACCTCTGGACTTGGTTTGCTTCGTGGCATGCATGGCTTGGTGTCTTTGGCTTTAGCCCATTTGTGCTACTTGTGGCTTGCACTTGTGTGTCATAGTTCACTTTTTGGCGTCCATCCTTGCTTGATCGGTTTGTGCATGTTGCGGTTTTGAGTTTGTGTACGGTCACAACGCGTCTTGTGAGGGGTCCACAATCATGATCTGATCGGCGCCCGAGGTGTGCTTGTCGACCCGCACCCAGTGCATTCGGTCCACGCCCGTAGGTGGTCCGCGCCTGGCCTGCTGGCGATCGGCTTCTAGTGCATTCGGTCAGCGCCTGTAGGCGGTCCGTGCCTGGTCCCTTCGGTCTGCGCCTGTTGGCAATCCACGCCTAGTGCATTCGGTCCGCGCCTATAGGCGTCCACGCTAGTCTGCTTGGTCGATCCGCGCCAGTAGATGGTCCGCGCCCGTGGGCGATCCGCGCCTGTAGGCATCCGCGCCCGTCTGCTTGGTCGATCCACGCTCGTAGGAGGTCTGCAGTCCATCTATTCAGTCGATCTGCCCCTGTAGGCGATTCATGCCCAGGTCCGCACCTGTAGGTTATCCGCGCCCCTGATCTGATCGCGATCCGTGCCTACCCGGCTTCGATCGACATCCTTGGTGAGTATTGTTCTTCCTTTCTTACTTTTTAATGTAGCATCTACATTCTTTTTTTTTTTTTTTTTTTTTTGATTGATTGACCCTGCATTGATGGTTGCAGGCGCGTCTTCCTCTTCTTCCTAGTTGCTTGGTTTTGGGAGATCGTCTCTTTGAGTAAGTAATCAATTTGCTTCATTGTCTTTTCATGTCTTCGTCTGATGATTCTGATCCAACCTCAGTCGGGGTTGGATCTGTTGAGGAGTCTTCTTCAGGGTCATCTTCCCCCGCGGATACTTCCCCTCTGCCCTCCCCTGTTGCTAGTGATGGGGAGGAGGAGGTTTCTGGAGACTCCACCCCTAGTAGGGTTCGTAGGGCCTCCAAAGCTTCTATCTCTGTTTGTGACCCTAGCGTCTTGACTTCCTCGGACTTGGCGGCTCACGTTCTGGAGAAGACCCCTGATTATGACTTCTCGGGGTTCTCGGAGGTCACGACACTGTTACCTACGACTACTGCTATGGGTCATGTCTCTCCTGACGATGGTGTTGTGGTGACAGAGGAGGGTGCAGTCTTTCCAGAGGAGAGTGTTGCTCGCCTCGCTGAGGCCAATATGATGTCCCCTACTGGGTCAGATGTCGCCCCTCCATCAAATGCTCCATGAGTTTATAGATGTTCCTTTTGGATGTTGAGTTCGTGGATGAGAACTTTTTGGATGAGAACTTTTGGATTGTGATGCTTGTTTTTGTCTTTTGTATGTACTTGACTTTTTCTTCTGGTGATGTTGATATGACATGCATTTGATCCTTGTTGCTTTGATGGTTCTCGTATCTGTGCAACCCCATGTAGTTGGCGGTCCATAGGGATGTCTTGTCTCAGTGGTCCATAGACCTTGGTGGCATAACACCTTAGGCATAAAGCCTCGGTGGCATAACGCCTTAGGCATAAAGCCTTGGTGGCATAATGCCTTAGGCATGAAGCCTCGAATGTTTTGTCTCGGTGGTCCCTGGACCATGGTGGCATAACGCCTTAGGCATAAAGCCTTGGTGGCATAACGCCTTAGGCATAAAGCCTCAGCTGTGGCATAACGCCTTAGGCATAAAGCCTCGGTGGTGGCATAATGCCTTAGGCATGAAGCCTCGTTGGTGGCATAACGCCTTAGGCATAGAGCCTCACTGGTGGCATAACGCCTTAGGCATGAAGCCTCGTTGGCATAAAGCCTTGGTGGTGGCATAACGCCTTAGTGCAGCGGCAGCGATTCAATTTGAGAGGTAGAGGAAGGCAGGTATTCTTGAAATTTTTTTCAAATTATCCTTGAAACAGTAATGCCATCTACTGCTACTGTTGGTGGTGCTGCTACTCCGCTGTTGTTACTTCTACTGGTAGTACTTCTTCAGGTGTAGTGAGTTCTAGGTACGGTCTAACTTCTTGCCCCCCGGAGTTTTCAAGCGGTATGTCCCTGGACGTATTTGCTTGGAAACTATGTAGGGTCCTTCCCAGTTTGCTGATAGCTTCCCCTCCTTCCGTGGCTGCGATGCACTTGCCCTCCTTAGGACTAGGTCCCCCTGGTGGAATAACCTTTCTCGCACCCTGGCATTGTAGTACTTGGTTGTACGCTACTGGTATGCCACGTTTCTCAGGAGTGTCTTCTCTCTTATCTCATCCAGGAAGTCTAGGTTTGCCCGTAGTCCATCGACATAGGTGCGCTCGTGTAGTACTCCATGGCACATGGCGAGGACTTCTACTGGTGCTAGTGTTTCTAGGCGGAACGGGCTTTCTCCTATGGATGTCCTTACTGTGGTGCGGTATGCCCACAGAATGCTCAGTAGTTCCTCGACCTACTTCCCTTTATTCCATCCAGTAGGGTTCGGTTTGTTACCTCCACCTAACCATTGGCCTGTGGGTAGGCTATCAAAATAGGCCAATAGTCAATGTTGTAGCTTTGGCAGAAGGCTCTGAACTTGGGGTTGCTGAATTGCTTCCCATTGTCGGAGACTATGATTTTTTACACACCGAACCTGTAGATGATGTCGTCATGGACGAACTTCTCCATTTCCTTCTCTGTGATTTTGGCCAATGGGTTGGCTTCTACCCACTTGGTGAAGTAGTCTATAGCGACCACCAGGTACTTGCGGTTGCCCGATGCTGCTGTGAAGTCTCCTGAGATGTCGACCCCCCACATGGGATAGGGAATGGGGTTGAGGATCGATGTCAGTTTGGTGGTGGGTAGATGGGTACTGGGGCGAACCATTGACATTTCTCGCAAACCTTGACGTACTGTATTGCCTCCTCTTGCATTCTCGGTCAGTAGAGTCCTTGTCGAAGGATTTTATAGGCTAGACCTCTTCCTCCCATATGACTTCCGTAGATCCCTTCGTGTACCTCTGCCAGGGCATACTGTGCTCCTTTGGGTCCTAGGCACCAAAGTAGTGGTGCCGTGGCCCCCCTCTTGTACAGTACTCCGTCTAAGACGGTGTACTTTGCAGCTCTCATTCTCATCTTCCTTGTTTCAACCTTGTCTTCTGGTAAGGTGTCATTCTACAGGTAGTCGAGTATAGGGTCCATCCAGCTAGGCCCCTCCTCAATCTCATTAACTTGCTTTTTCCTTCTTCTCTCTTTTCTCTCTCGTCTTCTTTTCCTCCCTACTACTTTTTCTCACTTAAGAGTCCACACCTTTTGGGCGTGGACCCCCGGCTGCATTCTTTTTTTTTTTTTTTTTCTCTCCTTGCCTAAAGGGTTGATGCCCATAGGCTGTGGTCTCTTGGTCGTGGCCTCTTGACCCTCTTCTTCTCTTTTTTTTTTTTTGTAAGAGTCGACGCCCATTGATGGCGCCCTCGTTCGATCTGCGCCTATTGACGCCCCTTTGATTGATGCTTGGTGACACCCATTTAATCCTGATTCGCGCCCTTGGACACCCATTCGGTCCGCGGTCATTGACGCTCGTTCGATCTGCGATCATTATCGCTCATTCGATCCGCGGTCATTGACGCTCGTTCGGTCTGCGATCATTGACACTCATTCGATCCGCGGTCATTGACGCTCGTTCAGGCCGCGATCATTGACGCTCGCTCGTTCGGTCCGCGCCCGACTAGATCGACGTCTGCCTTCTCTATTCTTGTGTACCTGGTCTCTGCATCAATTAAGACATGACTCACATAGTAGATGGGCCTCTGTATTTTGCCCTCTTCTTTGAGTAGCACTACACTCACTACGACAAGGGTCACTACCAAGTAGATCTGTAATTCTTCATTGGGCTCTGGGCGCCCAAGCAATGGTGGATTTTTGAGGTACGCCTTCAGCTCTTCAAACGCTTTTTGGTACTCCTCTGTCCAAGCAAAGTCTTTAGGACTTCGGAGGTTCTTCATCGTCTTGAAGAATGGTAGGCATTTGTCTCTGGACCGTGACACGAACCTTGATAGGGCGGCGATCCTTCCATTCAACCTCTGTACTTCCCTGACTGTCCGAGGTGGTGCCATCTCTTGGATGGCCTTGATCTTGGATGGGTTGGCTTCTATTCCTCGTACTGAGTCCATGAACCCTAGGAATTTTCCGAACGTCACCCTGAAAGCACACTTCACAGGGTTGAGTTTCATCTGGTTTCTTCTCAGTACGGCGAATGCCTCTTTTAGGTCAGCCAAGTGCTGATGGACTTGGACACTTTTCACGAGCATGTCATCCACATACACCTCCATGTTGTGCCCAATCTGTTCCTCGAACATCTTGTTGACCATCCTCTGGTAGGTGGCCCCTGCATTCTTCAGTCCGAATGGCATGACACGGTAGCAGTAATTCTCCTTGTCCGTTCGGAAGGCGGTGTAAGACTCGTCATCCTCATGCATGAGAATCTGGTTGTAGCCAGAGTAGGCATCCATGAAACTCAGCATCTCATGTCCTACAGTTGCATCGATCAATAGATCGATCTTGGGTAGTAGGTACTCATCCTTGGGACATGCCTTATTCAAGTCAGTGTAGTCGACGTACATCCTCCACTTCCCGTTAGGCTTGGGTACCATGACCACGTTTGCAAGCCAGGTAAGGAACTTTTCTTCTCTGATGAACCCTGCTCGGCTCAACTTCTCGACCTCTTCTTTGATGGCTGCCTGTCGGTCGAGGGTGAAATTTCTTCTCTTCCACTGGATGGGCTTCCTGGTTGGGTCTACATGCAACTTATGCTCTGCTATGGATCTTGGAATGCCGGGCATGTCTACAGTCGACCATGTAAAGACATCCATGTTAGTCTGGAGGAGGTACCCCAGTTCTTCTTTCTGCTTGTTGCTCAATAGTGAGCCCATCTGTACGATCTTGGAAGGGTCGTCTTTGCTGAGTGGCCAGGGGATGAGGTCCTCCACCGGTCTTCCTCTCTTCTCTGTAAGTTCATCTCTCTGGTCACTGACCAGGTTCTCTATGCACAGTGCCATCCTTCGTGTGTTGCCATTGTTTTTCTTCACGAAGGTGGCATAACACTCTTTGGCCTTCTTCTGAACACCTCAAACTTCCCCCACTCCGTTGCCAGTGGGAAACTTCATCTTCAGGTGGAGTGGAGACACCACATCTCTAAGGGCTATCAGGGAAGGTCGCCCTAGGAGGCCATTGAACGATACCACGGACCTGACGACCATGAAGTTTACAATGATGGTCATCTGTTGAGGGTGCTCTCCAAAGGTGATGGGTAGCTCTATAGTGCCTCTGATGGAGGCTGTGGCGCCCGAGAATCCATGGAGGTAGGTGGGCCCTAGCTTGAGTTGATCATCCCCTTATCCAAACTTACGGTAGGCTTCCAGTGAGAGTACATCCATGGACGCCCCTGTATCTATCAGCACCCTATGCACGGGTCGGTTGGCTATCTCCACCTATACTACCAGGGCGTCCTCATGTGGAAAGCTCACACCTTCCAAGTCGTCATCCGAGAAGGAGATCACCGTCTCGGTCTTCGCCATCTTGCTTAGCTTCTCTGCTACTCTCACGAACCTGGCATGGGCTCTGGCCTTTCTGGTAGACTCTTGCCCCGGTCCTCCAAGTATGGTGAGGATGGGGGCTCCCTTGGTGCCACTTGGCTCTGCTGCTTCTCTTCTCTTGTCAGCACGGTCTCTTTCTCTATCTTGGTCTGCTCTCCTTTCTTCTCTCCTTGGTTCTCTTTCTCGGTCACATCCTCGATCTCCTTAGCCCTAACGGCCATCACGTCTCCCCTTCACGTACTTGTTCAAACTCCCTGCTCTCATAAGGTTTTCTATCTCTCTCTTGAGTTGATAGCATTCCTTTGTGTTATGCCCATAGTCCTTGTGGAAGAGGCAGTACTTGTTAGGGTTGCGCTTCTCAGGTCCTTCCAGCATGGGTTGTGGCCATTTGACTAAGTCAAGGTCTTGGATTTGCATGAGGATCTGTGACCTGGTGGTGTTGAGGGGTGTGAACTCTAGGCTGCTTGCCCTCTCACCTCTCTCTGATCGACGATCACTTCTTCCTGATGGGCGATCGCCCTTCTCCTATTGTCGCTTAGTCCTTGATCTTTTATTCTCCTTGCGGTCATCTGGTGCTGACCTCTTGTTGTCTTAGGTCTTACCTTCAATTGCCTTCGTCTGTGACTTTACTATTTCAGCCATGTTGGCAAACTCATTACATCGCTCCAGGAGCTCCTTCATGGTTCTGGTCTCGTGACACGCTAGGTCCTTGATCAGTTCCATGTCACGGATGCCCCCTGCTAGGGCTACATGCTGGGTCTGGTCATCTAAGTCTCTGACTTCCAAGGATTCCTTGGTGAACTTGCTGACATACTCCCTGAGGGACTCCCCAGGGTTTTGAATCACATTCAATAGGTTGACTATGGTCTTCTTCTGTTTGACGCTACTCTGAAAGCGGGTCACGAACTGTTCACATAGCTCTGCAAACAATCCGATTGACCGTGGTCGTAGTCTGAAGAACCATGAGGTCACCGCACCCTTGAGGGATGCAGGGAATGCTCGACAGGACACCAAGTCTGATCTACCATATAGTGTCATCATGCCATTGAAATAGTTAATGTGGTCATTAGGGTTGATGGTACCACTGTAGAGTTCAAAGGTAGGTAACCTGAACCTGGACGGTTAGCGGACATGATCCCTTCTGAGAAGGGGTGTTATCCAGGTACCAAGTGTGTCTCTCCCTTGGTCTACTTCTTCAACCCTCCAGTTTCTCATCCAGCTCACGGAGTCTCTTGTCTAGCTCTTCATCTCGCGTTTCACGTCTGACGGGTCACTCATCACGACCCCGCTCGCGTCCTCTCCTGGAAGTCCCTTCCCATCTCGACTGTTGGTGAGATGGTGAAGGGTCACGTCCTGACGAATCTTATCTTGACCGTGAGGGGCTTCCTTCACGATAAGTCTGGCTTCGCTCTCGTACATGACTTCCTTCTAGTCGACCATCAAACACCGACCTTCGAATGGACCCTTCAAGGTTAGGTACCACGGGTCGGTGTGATGGTGTTCTCCCCCGATCCGATCGTGCCGGGAGGTCTGCCATTCTCCTTCGATGTTGGGAGGGTTCTCCCGGTCACCTAGTGTGCCTCTCGGACCTATCACCCCTGGGAGGTGATCTCCTAGGGCTTTGGTCCCGCCTCTGCTCCTGCCTACGACGATGGGTGACCGCCTTCTACCAGAGGTATTCGCAGAAGAGTCATTGGTCGTCGAGGATCTGACACTGCAGGTCGTTAATCTGACCCACAGTGGCCGGTGCATTGGGATCAAGTACTGGCTCCACGGGGGCTTCAATGGCTGCTTCTGTGTTGAGGTTGTCCACCCCCACTTGTTGGTTCTCTGGGATCTCCTCCTCATGAGAGACACGATCATTGACCCTGCGACATGAACTCTCTGGAGGAGGTGATCCGTTCCCCTCCCTCGGGGCATTGTTGGTGGAGGGAGTGGTCTTCCTGCGTGCCATGATTGATCGGTGATGGAAACAAGCTAGTAAAGGTGATGGCTAGCGTCGTTCCCACAAACGGCGCCAATCTGTTGCGTCAAGAAATTGCTCAGCGGTCCTTCGAGTGCTGTAACCTGCAAAAGACCCTAGGTGACAAAGGAGAACCGGTGTGGTTTCGGCCTAGGACTCTTCGATGCCTAAGTTAGTTCTCTCTGAGCAAATAGATGAATAGTAGTATTCAATATGAGTTCAGATGTCCCCTGATGGGGTTGTGTACCTTGCCTTTTATAGTAGTGTATGGCGGTGTGGAGAGTTCCAGTTGATGTAGAGTGTTTGCCGTAGGTGATAGAGTCCCTGAGTAGTAGGGCTTATCCTTGATAGGTTGTCTTCCCGTGAGACGTGGTGTCACGGTAGACCTGGTAGTCGTCTTTCGGAGAGACGTGGTGTCCTTGATAGACTTGGTAGTTGTCTTCTTGTAAGAAGTAGTGTCCTGAAAGACTTGGCGTCCTTGGTGGATAGACCTCATCTATGTGGTAGATGGGGTTTCTGGTGCATGAGTCCGTTCAGACTACGTGACTCGATAGGCGGTGGCCTAGAGTCCTTGGTGATGCGATCTGTGCCTTGTTGATGGCGGTGGTGACTGCCGTGTTCGAGGGAGACTTGCCCGGGGATGACGTGTTCGGAGAAGGGGTCCGCGCCCCAAGGGGGTTGGCGCCCAGGGAGGTCCACGCCCCCAAGGGGGTTGGTGCCCAAGGGTGGCCGCGCCCATGGGTGTTGGTGGATGGTGCTTCAATGACTCTGTTCTGGTTTCCTTTCTTGGTCCGGGGACATGTGGCGATCTCCGATTGGTTGTGTGAATTTGGGTTCATCAGAATGTATTCCTGTTGGTCCTTAGGCTCAATATATAATTGGTTCACTATAGATTTTGCACTCTCTTTCCCATCTCTGAATTAATTTTAGGATCAAGTTGGGGTTGGATTTAGATCCCTGGAATATAGATTGGAAGGTAAAAGTTAATAGAACATGTGTCTTGAGCATAGTTATCAAGGCAACAAGGCGATCAAGGCATTGGAGAGGGTCCAAAATCTAGGCAACACCAACAAGGCAAACCAAATCGCCCAAGGTGATGCCTTGATAACTATGCTTTCAGAAACTCTTGAGTGCCAATTAGGGTAGGAAGAGGTGAGGTTGTCCCTTAAATCAAATAGTGTACAAGGAATGCCCAAATCATCCCCTAAAAGGAAAAGAGATAACTTGACATTTAATTAACAACAGTTTGTGGCAATCCAAAATTCATGTTCAAAAACAAACAAGAGAGAGAGAGAGAGAAGTAACTAATCATATTTAAATTTGTGGGACCTTCTAGATATTTTTCTCCACTTGGAATTCTCAATAATTCAAATTTGCAACTGTTAAACGTGACATTTCCAACTATTTCTTGCTGTTAATTTTAAGAGTTTGATTCATATTTTAGAGTTCATCACCTCTCTTGCTTACTTGCAATTACAGTAATGGACATTCTTTTTGGAGTTACTGTTGGAGTCATCTCCGAAGTGAATTAAGTATTTGGTTTCTCCCTTCGTGCATCACATCAGTTATCTTGTTCATCACAAGAGAAAGAGTAATGACCTTAGAAATCAAATGGCAAGACTCAGTGAAGTGAAAGAGGATGTGTTGCGTCAAGAAATCGCCGGGTGGTCCTTTAGGTGCCACAACCTACAAAAGGACATCAGGGACAAGGGAGAACCGGTGTGGTTCCGGCCAAGGACTCTCTGATGCCTAAGTTAGATCTCTTTGAGCAACAGATGAATAATTGGAACTTTTGATGGTTAATGGGGTAGAATACCTGGGTATTTATAGTTGTGTATGGCGGTGGAGAGTCTAGGTAGTTGGTGATAGTCTCCTTGGTAGTAGAGTCCATCACGTAGTAGATCACCTCCTCTTAGGAGGTAGAGTCCAGGTAGGGAAGGTGTTCCCTAGCAGATGGACATGTGTTTCCCTCGCGTAATGGATAAGATCCTTGAGGGTCATGCGTAGGTGAGGTTCATCTCCTTTGCGATAAGGTTCCTTTGCCGGTAGGATTATGTAAATCTGGGTGGTGACCTTGGTCCTTGCGTGACCTACTGGGTCTTTTCCTCTTAGGTCCAGCAAATGGGTCTTGATGTGGTCGGGTCTAGGTTATCCTCCCTTCATGCCATGCCACGTGGTAGATTGGCGTTGGCCCCGAGTATTTATGGTTTATCATGTGCCCCCCACTCTCTTGGAACGGAGTGCTCAAGAGGGTAATGTTTTTGTCTTCATGTTTGTGAGGAGCTTGATGTAAATAAGTCTTCTTAAAAGGACTTCTATAAGAGGCTATTTGTGAATGTGAAAGGTGAGAGGTTCAAGTCCTCTGACCTACACTTTTGCTACCTTTTTTGTTCCTTTTTGCTTTTCTTTTTCTTTCTCCCTTCATTCTTCATTTGGCCTTACCTTTTCTCTCTTGCTTTTCTATCTTCTCTCTCTTGCTTTCCCATCTTCTCTCTCTTGCTTAAGTTTGCAACCATATCACTTGCCATTTGCCATTTGCCTCCAAGTGTTTTGTTTTTGTTTTCTTTGATTGGGGTGAATCAATCATTTTGCCCCCCAAGTGTTTGTTTTTTTCTCCTCCTTGGGTGGTTGTGCCTCTTATCTCTTCTTTGTCTTGTCCATTTGGTCTTAGTCTTGCCATTTGGTCTTGTCCCTCTTCTACCTCGTGCCCATGATCTTGCTTGGTCGTGTTCACTCGTCCAAGTGCTTACTCGCCCACGTCACTCATTGCCCGGTGCCCGTTGCCCGTGTTGCCAGTTGCCCATGTCATCAGTTGCCTGATGCCCGTCGCCCACGTGCCCGTCGCCCGTACGCTTGTGGCCCGCGTCGCCAGTCGCTCTGTGCCATTGCCTGCTCACCCGTCGCCCGCACGCCTGTCGTCCGTGTCGCCTATTGCCTGGTGGTAGCCCGCGTGCCCGTCGCCCCAGCGACGACGGTTGCCCGCGTTGCGCTCGTCGCCCATGTCGCACCGATCGCACGATGCCCGTCACCCACGTGCCAGTAGCCTTGTGCCCATCGCCCGCGTGCCAGTCACCCTATGCCTGTTGCCCGATGCTCATCACCTACGTGCCAGTCACCCGACCCCATCGCCCCCATCGCATGCCCATCACCTGCATGCCAATCGCCCAAGCATGCCTTTCAAGTATGGCCATGGCTCAATTTTTTTTTTCTTTATTTTTTTGGTATTGATTTAAATTGGTTCTTTGCCACAGCCACATCCCCCCGCCTCAACCTCGACCTTCGTCATGGACCTCGACCTTCTCGGTACGTTTCTTTCACTTTGTTGCTATTATTGGTTATGTGCACCTTTGCAATTGGGCCATTAAAATTCTTTCCTGGTTGAATGTTTGCAGTTTATTGTTGGAGTGCTTTGCTTGGAGTCGAGGGGCGTCATCCAAATAAGTCCTCCTTTTCTGCGACCATGTCAAGTGATTCTGATCTTGATACTATACATGAGGGCTATGATATTGGTGGGCGGACTTCAGGCTCATCATTGTCTGCATTGGACACGGATTCTCTCCCTCCATTGCTTTCTCCCTGGCCTATCCTTAGTGATGGGGAGGAGGCCACCGATAACCCTGGTTCAGCTGGTCAGCCTGATAGGGACGGTCCTGGGGTGGCACCCCCGGTCACGGACCCGGATAGTAGGATGGGATGGTATTCAAGTATCATGACTACTTCGGACTTGGCGTCCTTCCGTTAGTCGTACCATGTACCCTCCGAGGTTGTCCTTCGTGTCCCCGAGAGGGGGGATTGCGCCTTCTCCCACCGAGCGGATGAGGTGTACTTTTACGAGATCTCTTTTTCTTATGGCCTTTGCTTTCCCATCCTCCGATTTACCGAGTTGGTCTTGGACCATTGGAACCTTAACCCTGGGCGGGTGCTTCCCAACTCTTAGAGGGTTATTTTGGGCTTTTATGTATTCTTCGCTCGGTTGGTTCGTGCTGCCACCGTTCCTCTGTTTTCACATTTCTACATGTTGAGGAAGGGAGATGATGAGTGGTATCACTTTTGTCGTCGCCCTCTCAAGGGGTCCCCTTGCCAACTTCGACTTCTTCGAGGGGCTTACCAATTCGGTGAAGCGTTGGAGCGATCGATTCTTCTTTGCCACGATCCCCCAATGCATGTTACGAACCCACTGGGAGGCCATTGACCTGAAGGGTGTGAACTGTTCTCTTGAGCTGAATGACTTCGAAAGCGAGTCTTTAGCTCGGTGTCTGGGAGGCAGCAAGTTCGATGTTCGCCAGTTGGACTCGGAGGCCTTCCTATTTCTTTGGAAGTTGAGTCCTGGTATGTTCCTCGCTCTTATCTTTATATCTGTGCTTGTACTTTGGATTTCCTTTTTGTTGACTTGATCTTCTCCTTTATCCATTGTTGTCAGTGGACCTACAACCTGATCCTGTGCGTTTTTGCACCTCCGCCACTAGAAGGAGGGAAGCTCAGCTTGTGGCTGCCCAGGCCTCGCGTTCTGGTCCGGATACCTCTGCTGCTAGGGTAGGAGCCGCCGACTCACCCCCACTTCCTCCTCCCATAGTTTTGGTCGTGGGTGCCAAGAGGAAAGGGGGTCCTGGTCCCCCTAGAGTCGGGAGGGGATCTATGATCTTCAAGCTTCCTCGGCCGACTCCTACTGCTCCTCTTCTGCCGAGTGTCCCTGTTGCTTCTGTTCCACCCTCCTCGAAGGGTAAGGGGGTGGTCTCCCTTTCGGGTGGTAACGCCAATCCACCGACCCCGTCTCCCTTGGTCCTTCCCTGGGATCTCCAGGAGGGTGCTTCAGTTATAATTGGCCGCGACGTCGCCCGAGAGTGGTTGGACAAGGGCCGGCTTCCCGCAGATCGCGAGGCTCTACAGGTCATGACCGACTCTAAGCTACTACGGTCCCTTTATGTGGATACGGCTTCCATAAGTCTACACTTCTTTACTTTTCTTTCTTTGTGTTAACCTATTGGAGTTTTGATGATTGTGATCCAATTTGCAGATCTAGTACCGCACTACTGGGCAATGCTTAGCTTTGAGAAGTACACCTTCCAGAGGGTTCAGCATGCCCGGCAGCTTCGCGGTTTGGAGAGGGACCTGCTGGAGCCAAAGGCCGCCTGTGAGGAGGGCGTTGTCCGAGAGAGGAGGATGTCAGAGGAGATAGGTGCCTAATCTTCTCGGAGGGTGGTGCTAGAGGCCCAGAGCTCAGATTTGGCGGCTAGAGTCCGGGGACTTGAGGAGGAGATGCTTGTTTTGAGGCGAGAGTGTGAGGCTGACCTGGTCCAGGCTCGTGAGCAGGCCGTGGCGGAGTTCTGAAAATCTCAAGCCATGTTGGACCAGTTTTATGAGTATAATGATGAGGTTTATGATATGGGCATAAACGACACAGTGGTGTATGTCCTTAGGGAGACTCCTGGCTATGACTTCTCCAGGTTTTTGAGCTATGCGCCGCCGATCACTATGGATGAGGCTGTTGTCGCTCCTCCTAATGTCGCTCCTCCTGTTGTTGCTCCTTCTGCTGTCACTCCTTCTGATGTTGCTCCCCCTGTTGTCCCTCCTCTAGAGGAGGTCGTGGCTGCTCCTGAGGAGGGGGTTGTTCCCTCTGAGGAGGGTGTGGCTCCTTCCCCCTAGGAGGATGTGGCTCCCCCCGGGGAGGGCGTGGTTCCCACCTGACTTCTTGCGTTGTACTCCTTTCCTTCTTTGTGTTTTTCTGAATCGTTGGATATTGAACTTGTGACCTATACTTGTAATTATTTTTGGCATCTTCTATATTATCTCCTTTTTTAGGCCTCGCCCCTCTGTATGTTGCTTTTCGTTACTTGGTGGCTGGAAGACCTTGGTGGCATATCGCCTCGTGGCTAGTGGGCCTTAGTGGCATAGTGCCTCGTGGCCGATAGCCTTGGTTGGCATAGAGCCTCGTGGCTGATGGCCTTAGTTGGCATAGAGCCTCGTGGCCGATGGCCTTGGTGGTATAGAGCCTCATGGCCGATGGCCTGGTTGGCATAGAGCCTCATGGCCGATGGCTTTGGTGACATAGAGCCTCGTGGCCGATGGCCTTGGTTGGCATAGAGCCTCGTGGCCGATGGCCTTGGTTGGCATAAAGCCTCGTGGCCCATGGCCTTGGTGGAATAGAGCCTCGTGGCCAATGGCATTGGTTGAAATAGAGCCTTATGGCCGATGGCTTTGATGGCATAGAGCCTCGTGGCCGATGGCCTTGGTTGGCATAGAGCCTCGTGGGCGATGACCTTGCTAGCATAGAGCCTCGTGGCTGATGGCCTTGGTTGGCATAGAGCCTCATGTCCGATGACTTTGCTAGCATAGAGCCTCATGGCTGATGGCCTTGGTGGCATAAAGCCTCGTGGCCGATGGCCTTGGTGTTTGAGGAAGCTCGATCAATGATGGAGAGATACACAGAAGTAGCCAAGAACAAACTTCTATTACTTCGAAATCTTCAAAACTTTAAAAAAAAAGGTACTTTAAATCCAAAGAGAACGTTAAACGACTACTGTAACTGTAACTGCGGCTGAAAGCCATTTGTCCTACTGGTAGTACTTCTTCAGGTGCTCTGAATTCTATGCTCAATCTATCTTCTTGCCCCCTGGGCTTTTAAGCAGTATGTCCCTGGCCGTATCTGCTTGGAAACTATGTAGGGTCCTTCCCAATTTGCGGACAGCTTGCCTTCTTTCCTGGGCTGTGATGCTCGAGCCCTCCTTAGAACTAGGTCTCCCTGGTGGAACAGCCTCTCCTTGACCCTTGCATTGTAGTACTTGGCCGTTCGCTACTGGTATGCCACGTTCCTAAGTAGTGCCTTCTCTCGAACCTCGTCCAGAAAGTCCAAGTTTGCCCCGAGTCCATCATCATATATGTGCTCGTTGAAGTGCAAGACTCTGTGGAACATGGCTAGGACTTCCACTGGTGCTAGGGTCTCAGTACCATATGCAAACTGAAATGGGCTCTCCCCTGTGGGGGTCCTTACTATTGTTCGGTACGCCCACAGGACACTAGGAAGCTCCTTGACCCATTTCCCTTTTGCTCACTCTAACCTTTTCTTGATTCCCTCGAGCAGTGTTCTGTTCGTCACCTCCACCTGACCATTGGCCTGTGGGTAAGCCACAGGGACAGGCCCATAGTCAATGTTGTATGACTGACAGAAAGCCTTGAACTTGGGATTATTGAACTGTTTCCCATTGTCCGTGACGACGATCTTGGGCACCTCGAACCTGTAGATTACCTTGTCTCGAACAAATTTTTACATTTCTTTTTCCGTTATTTTTGCTAATGGCTCAGCCTCGACCCACTTGGTGAAGTAGTCGATGGCGACCACCAGGTACTTTCTGTTCCCGGACGCGGGGGTGAAGTCGCCAAGGATGTCCATGCCCCACATGGCGAACGGGATGGGGTTGAGGATGGAGGTCAATTTGGTGGCTAGCTGGTGTGGCACTGGGGCAAGCAACTGACATTGCTCGCAGGCTCTGACGTACTCTATGGCCTCCTCCTGCATCCGGGGCCACTAGAATCCTTCGCAGAGGACTTTGTAGGCTAGCGCTCGCCCACCCATATGACATCCATATATTCCTTCATGAACTTCCGTCAAGGCATATTTGGCTCCCTTGGGTCCTAGGCACCTGAGCAGTGGTGCTGTGACCACCCTCTTGTATAGCACGCCATTGATGGCAGTGTACTTTGCTGCCCGCATTCTTACTTTCTTGGCTTCGATCTTGTCTTCCGGCAGTATGTTGTTTGGTAGGTAATTGGCTATAGCGTCCATCCAGCTTGGCCCCTCCTCGATCTCGTTGACTTGTTTCTCCTGGTACATCGGATCATGAAGTATTTCAACGTACACGGCACTAGCCAAGTTCCGAAGCTCATCATTTGCTAGCCTTGATAAGGCATCTGCTATGGTGTTCTCGATCCTCAGGACTCGAACCATCTCAAACTTCACAAACTCCGCGATCAACTCTCGAGCACGCGCCAGGTAGGCTGCCATATGTTCATCTTTCGCCTCATACTCCCCCCCATTCATCTGGTTTACGATGAGTTGGGAGTCGTTTCAGATGGCTAGGTGAGTGACCTAGATGGCCTTGGCCACTCGTAGTCTGGCAAGTAGTGCCTCATACTCTGCCTCATTGTTGGAGGCTTGGAAGGTGAATCGGAGGGCGTACTGGATCCAAAAACCTTTGGGACTGGTGAGTATGAACCCAGCCCCGCTTCCTGCCGCGTTACTCGAATCGTCCACAAACATCTCCCACGATCCTTAATCACGCTCCTCAGGTTCCGCTTCATCTAGCTCGAACTCCGATAGGGTGCACTTGGCGACAAAGTCTACTAGGGCCTGACCTTTGACGGTCGTCTGCGATTGGAACTTGATGTCGTGCTCACTCAACTTTACTGCCCAAGTGATCAATCGTCCTGACACATCTGGTTTATGCAACACCTTCTTTAGTGTTAGGTCTGTGAGCACCACGACTGTATGGGCCTGGAAGTATGGCCTCAACTTCCTTGCCGCAATCACGAGTGCATAGGCTACCTTCTCGATCCGGATGTATCTGGTTTCTGCGTTGATCAAGACGTGACTGACATAGTAAATAGGTCTCTACTGTTTACCTTCCTCCTTCAATAATACTGCGCTTACTGCAACTGGGGTGGCGGCCAAGTAGAGTTGTAACTCCTCGTTAGGTTCCGGTCGTCCTAGCAGTGGTGGACTCTCCAGATACCTTTTCAGTTCCTTGAAGGCTCTTTGGCACTCCTCCGTCCACTTGAAGTCTTTAGGATTTCAGAGGTTCTTCAACGTCTTAAAGAATGGCAAACACTTGTCCCTTGCCCGCGACACGAACCTTGATAGGGCCGTGATCCTTCCATTCAGCCTCTGTACCTCCCTGACCGTTCGGGGTGGCGACATCTCCTGGATGGCCTCTATTCCTCGTACTAAGACCATGAAGCCTAGGAACTTCCCTGATGTCACATCGAAGGCGCACTTGGCGGGGTTCAGCCTCATCTAGTTCTTCCTCAGTACCCCAAACACTTCCCCTAGGTCAGCTAGGTGCTCCTTAGCCTTGACGCTTTTTACAAGCATGTCATCCACGTACATCTTCATGTTGCGCCCGATCTGTTCCTCAAACATCCTGTTGACTATTCTTCGATAGGTCGCCCCTGCGTTCTTTAGCCCGAATGGCATGACTCGGTAACAGTAGTTCTCCTTGTCTGTCCGGAATGCAGTATAGGACTCATCTTCCTCATTCATGAGGATCTGGTTGTAGCTGGAGTATGCGTCCATGAAGCTCAGCATCTCATGGCCTGCGGTGGCGTCGATCAACAAGTCGATCCTTGGCAGGGGTATTCATCTTTTGGGCATGCCTTGTTCAGATCGGTGTAGTGGACGCACATCCTCCATTTTCCGTTTGGTTTTGGTACCATCACCATATTAGCGAGCCAGGTCGGGAACTTCTCCTCTCTGATGAACCCCGAGTGGCTCAACTTCTTGACTTCCTCTTTGATTGAGCCGACAGGTTTTGTTGTATCGGCTTCCTAGTTGGATCCATGTGCAATCTATGTTAAGCTATATGCCAAGGTATGCCTAGCATGTCCGAGACCAACCATGCAAAGACATCTGAGTTCTCCTTAAGGAATCACCCAAGCTTGTTTCTCTGTTCTTCGCCTAGCAGTGATCCAATCTGCACTACTTTGGTGGGGTCGTCCTCGCTAAGAGGATATGGGATGACGTCCTCCACCGACCTTCCCCTTTGTTCTGTTAGCTCATCTCTCTAGTCACTCATGAGGTTCTCTACACACAGTGCCATCCCCCGAGCGTTGCCATTGTTCTTCTTGACAAACATCGTGTAGCACTCCCTGGCTTTCTTCTGGTCTCCTCTGATCTCACCCACTCCATCCTCTGTTGGGAACTTCACCTTCAGGTGGATTGATGAGACTATTTCCTTAAGAGTGGTTAGGGATAGTCGTCCTAGAATGCCGTTGAAGGACACTATGGACCTCACAACCATGAAGTTAACCATGATCGTGATTTACCGAGGGTGCTTTCCGACGGTGACGGGCAGTTCCATTGTTCCTTTAATGGAGGCGGTGGCGTCGGAGAACCCATGGAGATGGGTTAGTTCTTGCCTTAGTTGGTTGTCACTGAACCCAAACTGCCTGTAGGCTTCCAGTGAGAGTATGTCCACCGATGCTCCGGTGTCCACCAGCATCCTGTGCACAGCTCGATTAGCTATGTTCAACTGCACTACTAGGGCATCTTCATGTAGCAGGCTGAATCCTTCTATGTCAGCATCCGAGAAGGAGATGACTGTCTCGGTCTTGGTTACTTTGCTCGGCATCTCTGCTACCCCCACTAACCTAGCATGGGCTTTGGCCTTCCTTGTGGACTCCTGCCCTAGTCCTCCCAGTATGGTAAGGGTTGGGGCTCCTCTGGAGTTGCTTGGTCCCGCTCCGTCCTTCCTCTCCTCTAGGCGGTCCCTCTCTCGACCCTGATCTGTTCTCCTGTCTTCGAGCCGTGGCTCCTCTCTCTCTCGATCGCGGTCTCTACCTCCCTGGCCCGAACAGCCCTCTCGTCCTCCTCTCACGAATCTATTTAGGCTCCCCGCCTTTACAAGTTGTTCTATCTCCCTCTTCAGTTGGATGCAGTCTTCTATGTCGTGTCTTGTTTCCTTGTAGAAGAGACAGTACTTGTTTGGATTTCGCTTCTCGGGTCCTGCAAGCATGGGTCGTCGCCAATTGAGCAAGCCACGGTCTTGGATCTGCATGAGGATCTATGACCTTGTGGTGTTCAGGGGAGTGTAGTTGGGGCTTTCAGCTCGATCAGTCTTCTTTGGGCGGCGCTCAATCTTCTTTGGCTGACGGTCACTTTTTTCCCGCCGGCGATCGGTCCTTGATCTTTTGGCCTCTTTACGATCATCCGATGCCAATATCTTATTGTCCTGAGGTTTGACCTCGATCACCTTCTTTTGAGCTTGTAGTACCTCAGCCATGTTGGCAAACTCATTGCACCGCTTTAGGAGCTCCTTCATCGTCTTGGTCTCATGTCGTGTTAGGTCCTTGATCAAATCCAGGTCTCTGATTCCCCCAGCCAAGGCTGCATGCTGGGTCTAGTCGTCTAGGTCTCGGACCTCCAAGGACTCCTTCGTGAACCTAGTGACATATCCTCCGAGGGATTCCCCAGGGTTCTGTATCACATTTAACAAATTGACCGTGGTCTTCTTCTACTTGACGCTGCTTTGGAAGCGAGTGACAAACTGCTCGCAGAGTTCCGCGAACGAACTTATCGATCGAGGCCTAAGCCTTGAGAACCATGAAGTGGCTGCACCCTTGAGGGATGCTGGGAATGCTCGGCAGGAGACCACGTCGGATCCCCCATATAGGGTCATCATCTCGTTGAAGTAGTTAATGTGATTGTTGGGATCTGTGGTACCGCTATAGAGCTCGAAGGTAGGTAACCTGAATCTGGAGGGGAGAGAGGCGTCCATGATTTCTATCGAGAATGGATATTGGCCCGGTATGGAATGTGTTTCGCCTTTCGTCTGCTTCTTCAACCCTTCCAACTTCTCATCCTATTCTCGAAGTCTTTTATCTAGCTCCTCCTCACGTGACTGTCCATCATGCCTGGTTGCACGTTCACTGTGAACCTGCTCTCAACCTCTCCTCGATGTCTCCTCCCACCTTGAGTTTTGGCGTGATGGTGAATGGTCACGACATGATGAGCCTTAACGTGAACATGAGGGACTTTCTTCACGGTAGGTCCGACTCGGCCTTGGTGTGCAACTTCCTCTTAGTCGTCCTTAGAACACTGACCTTCTGATCGAACCATCCTGATTAGGTTCCACCGACTGGTGTGTCAGTGACACCCCACGTTCTGATCGAATCGGCAGATCCGCCGTTCTCCTGGGATGATGTGAAGGATCTCCTTGCTGGTGAGTTGAACTTGCATCTCCGATCTTTCACCCCCAAGGGGTGACCTCCTAGGGTTTTGCTCCTGTTGAGGAATTGGCTCTGTCCTTGGTGGGGGCAACGCCCTCCTGCTGCGGGACGTCGTCCGCTGCCTCAGGTAGTCTTGGAAGAGTCTTTGGTCCTGGAGGATCTATCGCTGCAAGTCATTGATCTGACCTACAGTTGCTGGCGGTTTTGGGTCAGGTACTGCCTCCACGGATACTTCGTCATTGAGACTGACTACGTCAACGTGCTCGTTCTCCAGGTTCTCCATCTCGAGGAGTTTCTGGTTATTGGCTCTCCGCCGAGAGCTCTCTGGTGGAGGTGACCCGTTCCTCTTTCTCGCAGCATTGGTAGAGGGAGCGGCCTTCTTACCCCATGGTGCCATTGAATAGTTGAAGAAGCGAGCTAGTAGATACGTTGGCTAGTGTCGTTCCCACAGATGGCGCCAATCTGTTGCGTCAAGAAATCGCCGGGTGGTCCTTCGGGTGCTGCAACCTGCAAAAGGACGTCAGGGACAAGGGAGAACTGGTGTGGTTCCGGCCTAGGACTCTCCGATGCCTAAGTTAGATCTCTCTGAGCAACAGATGAATAATTGTAATTTTTGATGGGTTAATGGGGTAGAATACCTGGGTATTTATAGCTGTGTATGGCGGTGGAGAGTCTAGGTAGTTGGTGATAGTCTCCTTGGTAGTAGAGTCCATCATGTAGTAGATCACCTCCTCTTGGGAGGTAGAGTCCGGGTAGGGAAGGTGTTCCCTAGCAGATGGACATGTGTTCCCCTCGTGTATTGGATAAGATCCTTGAGGGTTGTGTGTAGGTGAGGCTCATCTCCTTTGGGATAAGGTTCCTTTGCTGGTAGGATGATGTAAATCTGGGTGGTGACCTTGGTCCTTACGTGACCTATTGGGTCTTTTCCTCTTAGGTCCAGCAGATGGGTCTTGATGTGGCTGGGTCTAGGTTATCCTTCCTTCATGCCATGCCACATGGCGGATCGGGGTTGGCCCCGAGTGTTTATGGTTTATCAGGATGTATGAGGAGCATTAGCTTTAGCAAATGCAATCCTTTAAAACCCTGACCATGTAGGAAATGCTTCTACTGGAGAAGTCCAGTTCTTTCTTCCTAATTACCATTACCAAGATTCAAACCCCTTCCTTGTTAATCTTTTCCAGGCCTTCTTAGACAAGGTAAGTATAACAATTAACTCCAATATTTCATCTTTCATATCTTTAAGTCATAGATATCTTCCACCATCCATTCATCTAGGTTTTCCTTGATTTCTAAAATTGTGTCTTGCAATCAAACTCTATTTGTACCCAAAGTATGAACTCAAAGGACCTTGCTCAGAGCAACTCTAAAACCCGAATTCACTAACGTGTATCCTAATCACTACATTACATGCTCAGTTTCTGTCTATACTCAGCTTAATATTTTCAGGGAAAAGTTGTTTGGAGATTTTGTTCTAGACATGTGATTCCAAAGAAACTTTCTTGGAGTACACTGTAAAGGCAAGAAACCATCAGAATTGAGCACGCTAGCATGCCCTCCGTTTTCTCACGACTTGACTAAGCCCTACTTGTTGCTGAAAAACGTAATAGGCTAGCATGGCTCACTTTGCTCTCAAAACGAAGCTCGCTGCTTGACTTGACTAAGCCCTGCTCGCTGCTTGATGATTTTTCTCTCATCTAATCCACAACAAATCTATTGAAACCTGGTGAATTTTTTTTTTCCTCCTGAAAGAACATCAGTATTGAAGCTTGCTGCCTAAAAGCCAAGCCATACTGATGGTGCCAGAATTAATTCCCTAATAAATTTATCTTAAACAAATCCAGAGAAGATTGATCATGAGATTCAACCCGAGGGAAGTCAGAGTTTCGGAATTATTCGACTCTACAGGAGAATGTTGCTCAAATGTCAACCTGGAATTGTCAGACGCATTTTTCTCTCCGGATTCAAATGGAGTAGCTTCGGTTGTGAAAGTAGGGGAATCATATCTTTTACTCACCAATAGCAGTCTCAAGCTACCAAAATTATATCTCTTCATGGAAAACTTTAGAAAGAGATAAATACATAGTCTTGTTCATTTACACTCTCAAATATTCAGGGCAGAAGTTGCTCTTCTCTTGGATTCTTATCCAACTACTTGAGCAGTTGGGGTGGTTATGAAAGATGCAACTAAATTTGAACTTGAAAATAATTTGAACACAAAACACAACTATAGTTACTCTAACAGAGAAACAAACTATTTAAAACCAAAATTTTCCCTACTGGTTAAAAAGGGTAGAGCAACAAATGATATACAAAAAGACAATCAGATACTAAAAAATGGTACACAATTTAAGTTGCAAATATGTGAGCATATGCAGTAGAAAACTATACAAATGTATTAGTTAGGGGCCTTAGTGAAGGCAAAATTCAGCTTGTGGAAGCTTCGATGTAGTAAAAATACGCGTTTCAATGTAGTAAAAATATGTTAGAGAAGGTAAAGATCCTCTGAATATGAAAAGCATCAATTTTTGTCTTGTTACAGATTCTTGATGTCTCAGTATTCTGCAGATTCTAAGGTTCTCTTGCAATGCTTTCACCTGACTAGTGATCACAGATGACTGCTATGGACGAGCAGAAGATTAGCCTGGACAATGTTAGTGGTGGTTCTGAAGCCATGGCTGTAAATTAAAGATACTGTCATAAGTCATAACACAAGGTTATATATGCTCAAAAAGCCTCACAACTGAGTTTGATTAATGCAAATAGAGAATATTTTGTTCCTCTTGATGTCCAGAACTGAGAAATTTTCAGGGGGAATAAATAGGTGTGCAAAGATGAGAGCTTTCTTTAGAGACGACCATCTGGGCTCTCTGTTCTGCATCTTCTATTTTTAGTACATGGAATGTTCATTAACAGAGTAACAAGTACACACTGCCACTAAACCTAAGGAACAGAAGCCTCATAACACAAGGAAAAAAGTCCCTAATAATAAAAATTAAGCGGAAAGCAGCAATCCTGTGGCCCAAACTCACGACTTTTTTTCCCATGAAAAACAAGCAGAAAAAATTCGGTCTTGTACTTGATTTCAATCCCGGCCCTCGTTCTCTCCTAAAGCCTAAATCTCTTTTAAATCAACAGTGATTGCCTTGAACTTCACTGTTCATGGTCTATTTTTGTGACTGTTAAATTAGCTAACTAATTAATCTGGATGGAAGATTTTTCTTGCAGAAATGGAGTTCCCCATGGAGAACAAAGCTACTGCAATGGCTGTTTCCACTTTTAAATTCATCTCATTTTATTTTATTTTTTTTTTCTTATTATATAGACTGGTAGCGGAATTGATCCCAAAAAAAGATGAAGAGAACTACAGTAATCAAATCAGAAACTCCAATAGCTGAATTGACCCCAAAAAAGATGAAGAGAACAGCTGACCATCTAAAACATTCTGCCCAATGACTATGCTATAAGCAAATTTTTTAGAATTCTATGTTTTTTAATGACATAAAGCACTCTCTCTCTCTCTTGTGTTGTTTGTAGGGGAGGTCAGTGAAAGTGTGTTATGTTATGATCGTAGTTATTTCGGCATGTTGAAACTAACACAACTCCAGACACGCAAAAACAAATACATAATATAAGTCTCAAAGCGAAACATGGAAGACAGTTGCATCAATAAAGGCATTTGATTATAATTCTCAAGGAAGTAGTACAACTGTGTCATATTATTAAAAGGGTTACAGTAAATGAATAACAAAGGGGACAAGAGGAGGATCACCCTGCATGAATAACATTTGAGATCATTTAGAAGCAGCAGCCAAAGAGGAATAATACATAGGGTAAAACTCAACTCAATTCAATTAATAATTATCCCAACTGAAAAGGATTTGGCCACACAAATAAGCCTTACCAAGGTTAAACACTTGTTATATGACCATTGAGTTCTTCAATTGAAACAGCGAAAAGGATACCAATACTAGACACATTGACAGCCAGCACTCTCAATTGTGAGCACTCTCTTGTTTTGGGTGGTTAAAAGGCCACTGGTTTCTTTACATTTGGGCCATCTTGATATCTTTTTCTCTTCATTCTTCCACAGCCTTGCAGCCAGAGACTTGAACAGGCTCCTCACATATGTCGCTACTGTGGTGACAATCTCTCTGCAGAATAAAGAAAAAAAAATAATAAAACCCCTGCAGCATTGCAAGCAGAGAAGCACAAGGACAATGAATAGAAGCGAACCACAAGGGACAGGGTTGAGGTCGATATTGACAACCACTTCAATTGAAACCATAACGAGGAAAATCTTAAACTCCTGGATAAATAATTAGGAAAGAAAAATGATATAATTAAGATTATGTACGATAGAAAAATTAATTTCACGTGACATGATTCACTCTGTTTTGAGTCCATGAGTTCATTACTGGGCTATTGTAAAAGCACAGATTAAGCTTCTTGCACATCACCAAGGGGGCCTAAAGGGCATTCTTTGATTTTTTAGCATTAATGTTATCCAAAAGAGTATCAAACAATTTTTTTTCCAACACCATCTATTATTTTAATGAAAAAAAAATATATTAACAATTTCCACTTAAAACAAAGAAAAGGAAAGATGCAGTTTATTCTCTCAGATCAAGGTGCCTTCACATTTCCCCACCATATCATGATAATTATTAACAATTTTCAAGAAAATAAAAGTGAGGTAACATGAATGCTGGAAAACAAAAAAAAAAGAAACTTAGTTCAATATCAAACAACAATTGATTTGATGCTGATGACTATAGATAACAATATCTGTAGAATAAATTAGAGAAAATTAGAGAAAAAAACAAGGAGAAAGCAAAAGAAAAAACAGCTTACAACTTTCTACCTTATGATCCGCTAGCAACTCATGACTAAAACATACAAAAACAACAAACCTAGGCTTATCCCAACTTAATGGGATCGGCTATATGGATCCAAACAAAGCAAAGTAGGGAAAACTGAGGCCTGAACAAAAAAGAGGGATGGAAATGAGATGAGAAATGAAAAATGGAAAATAAAAGAAAAATGAAAGATGAAAGTAAGAGGGAAGAGGGCCAAGAGGCACAGCCCAACAAGTTAGGAGAATCTCAACTAAATGGGGTCTAGTACATGGATCCTTGCCCTCCAATAAGCTCTATCCGAGGTCATACCTGATACAAGACCTAGACTATGCATGTCCTTCCTCACAACTTCTCCTATGGTCATTTTAGGCCTGCCCATAGCTCTTTTAGCTCCTTCAATCGGGATTATATCACTCCTCCTTACTAAGGCGTCCCTAGGTCTCCTTTGAACATGACCATACCACCTCAAATGACTCTCTCAGATCTTGTCATTGATCGGGGCAACTCCCAAGTCTGCTCTAACAGGATCATTCCTTACTTTAATATATTCTGGAATCTCCTTTTGCATGGATCCTTTTATGTTCTGAACTCATGACTAAAACATAATATGCTATTTTTTTCAGGAATTTCAGGTTAAAGATTTAGCTTAATTGAGTTGCAAGTCGGATGTCATGCAAATAAAATGTAAATGTTCACAGACTGCCCAGAGTGGGTCCAAAAAGTGCTATGTTTGGAGCCTCCTCATTCCGGATTCTAGGATATGAGGGACTAAGATGCCTTTTTTTTTTTGTTTTTTTTGTGGGGGTGGGGGGGTGGGGAGTGGAGGGATGGGGTGGAACACATTCTCAGGCTTCCTATGCCTCTCAAAAGCATAAAACCCGAGGTTCTGGTGGGAAGCTTCTTGTGCTCCCGAGCAAGATCCTTGATTCTGCTTCAACCTCAAAAACAGCATTCTAGGATCAAATTATAATCCAAGAATCTGAAAAGCAGGAGGTTAGCCAACATGCAATTTGACGATCCAGTATAACTAATGGAATTCCCAAAGGCAACAATCACTTGGAAATTCATGCTCCAACTGATGTAGATAAGTCACTTAGAACTTATTTCAGTGGAAATAAGCTTTGGGTTGGGTCATAAATGTATTGGGAGTTGGGACTTTGATCCCATGGGTTTACTTTGTAATTGGCCAATTTAATGACCCTAAAATAGGGGTAGAAAGTAGGAAAAAGGGATTTTCTTCATTAATTAGTTAGAGTCCTATTTTGAGTCTATTTTCTTTATTATTTCACTTTCTTAGTCAATTCAGGCTACCTTATTAGTTAAGGATAGGGTTAGGCCTTTCCTTTTTAGTGTCTAAGTCTATTTTTGAGTCTTCTATATAAATTTGTAAAGAAGGCCAACATTGTACACGAATTTGATTAATGAAATATTCGCTTTAACCTTCGCGAAAATCCTGAGATAGGTTGGGTGAAATGCCCAAGCTGAGATAGCCATTCCCTTCCCCCCACCCCCTTCCATCGGTTCTTGATTCCAAATCCTAATTTCAGTCAATTGAGTTTAAGAGTGCTACAAGCTGCTGGGATTTCTTTCAACTGATTGTCACATTGATTTCTTGAAGATTATTGCATCAAGATCATTGTTGCTTCAATAGGTTACAAATTTGTGGTTTTTTTTTTCGTTGGTTACTTCAACCAAGGAAATTGTTTCCCTTATTTTTAGTTCCCATTGTTCTCTTGTTTCCCTTAATTTTAGTTCCCATTGTTCTCTTGTTTCCCTTATTTTCAGTTCCCATTGTTCTCTTGGTTCCCCCATATAATTTTAGTTCCCATTGTTCTCTTGGTTCCCTCATATGATTTCTTGTTTATTGGAGGGTTTTTTATTTGATCCTGCCTGCGATTAGACCTATTCAGGTTCTAGTCTTACACTACCAACTTCATTAATAAGGTTAGCATAAAATGATAACATAAATAATTTTAGAAACAATACTTTGCATTTACTAATAGTTCCAAGTAAAATGTGGCCATTGCATAATTGACTTGGTTGCCATATTTAATATTTCTACATCAAGTAAGTTCAAAATGCCGACTTTCACAATCCATTTTTGCTAGTAGAGCAGGTTTCTGTAACCTTGTCTATGAAAGAAAGCTTATTATACTTACAGTGGGGAGCAAGGAGATCGACCACCATTTACATAGTATACAAACAAATATGAATCATAATGCTGGCCCCCAATGTAATAAAAATTTGGCAATCTCCGTACACATTTGAATGACATCTTCTTGTAGAAATGAATTGCCCGGTCATTGTAAGAAATTACATGCAAGTAAACTGCTCGACAAGTAGGAATGGTAGATGCACATTTGATAACCTCCTGAATAAGTGAGGTAGCTGCAAATCCAAATGGTAGAGACATCATTTAACAGACAAAAAAGAATAATGGAAATGCAAGAGTACTCGGACCTTACCTATTCCACGACTTCGGTAAGCCTCCACTACTCCCAATGTTAGAATATAAACTAGCATTTGTTCTTTCCTAGAGGAATCATATCTTAGCATATCCCCGATCTGTGAAGCCAACATTTGGTTGAATGAATTGCATACCTTCAAATACGTCGAATTATGAATACATTATGCATTTGAATTATACCTATATATGAACTCACCTCACTTTCTCTGGCTGGGACAATACGTGCTGTGACAAATCCAATAAGTTCGTCCTTTTGACTGCCAGGCCGACTACGGTCAACAGCTCCCCAAGCCATAATGTCATGGCCATTAACAACATTGTGGAAGAACTCAGACTCATATCTGGAAAATCAAGGTCATGAATAAAGTTGCCAAGCCTTTCATTGAAAGACAAAAAATATTTTCAAACTAAAGTTTGACACCATGTAGATCAGAATCAGGTAGAACCATCTTACCTGATAGGAAATAGATCACCGTGGATCTGTTCAAGAACTTCAAGATCAGACGGTTGTATACGCCTATAAACAATGTCTGGACAATGTGGGGCTTTAGGGTCTACCATCGAATATTCTATTATTAATCTCCGGCAAAGGTTTGGTGTATTTGAAGCACCTGTACAAGAATCTTTGATTCCATTTACGCCACATCAACCACAACAGCCATGCAGTTGTCACTGGAAACTGTAGAAATGCTTTGATTTGTCATTAATCACCTCTGCCAGAAATGAACAATATGAGTACGCTCTAAATTTCAAAAATATGCTGTCACAAATAATTATAGAAATGATATCATTCTACAGCTCCAAATCTTTCCCTTGTTCATGCAGGCATCATTGAACACATCTTCAGCCAGCATCATATGATCAAATTCTAGTAGCTTGGAACAAAGGATTGTGGAACTTCAATTAAATACTTGAACTTCATCTGCCTCATATATGCTTGGTGCCTAAGTGGAGTTAGTGGAGTTCATTATACTTTTGTTATAGAGATACCCAGTGGACTCTCTAAGTTAAAATTGCAACTGCTACTAAACCTATCTTAGTCTATTTTTTCCTATTTTCTCTTTGTTTTCTTACTCCAGTTTCTTACCCAACTTCTTTGAAGTGTCTGGAGATGCAATGGGCTTGATTTGAATAACAGCACTTCTTCCTTGAGCATTCGAATTTGTGAATTGTCATGAATTTACGAACTACAAAGAGAAATGTCATTTATCATAGTGTTGTCTTGACATTTTCTAAAAAGGATTCAAATTATCAAAATATTGTTCCCTCTAGGTGCAAGCTTTGTAATAGTGCCACCGAATCTCTGACGCACGTATTTTTGGAGTGTAGCTTCACTAGATTAGTTTGAGTAAGACTGGTAAAAGACCCACTAGGAGCCAGTAAACCAGGATCTAGCTTCACTAGATTGTAATAGGTGAATCGGCTAGGTAAAAAATAGGTTTTTGGTGAAATTAGGGTTAGGGTTTGATGTATGGAATATATCAAGTTGAGGTAGGGGAGTCTATCAGTGAAGGTCTTGAGATGTTTTGATGGAGTTAAGTATGTAAACTTGAATGGGCGGCAAGGTTAGGGTTAGGGTTTCGGGTTATTGAAAAGAGAACAATGAGGAAATCTACGGTTTAGGATGGTCACCTAGGGCTAATACCTAGATCAAGTTTTCCTTATGGTGAGACGAGAGTTTGATCCAAAAAAGGCAGGATTTTGCTGGCTGGTTTGGTCTAGGCAGAATTTAGGTATTGGGAAAAGTGAAAACAAAAAGGGGGAATGTTAAGGTTTGGTAGTTTAGAGGATTAGAAGAAGAAAGGTTAGGGTTGGGATGAATCAGATTCATTGTTGTTGTAGAATTTCCTTGGCAGTAGCTTGTTTGATTGAGAAACTTGAATAGAACTTGAAGGAGAGCTTCAAAAGAACCACCCGGGCTTCAAATCGCAAGGTGTCGATTGGATCAAACACCGATTCCTTCAAATGATCCACCCAGGCTTCACACCACAAGGTGTCGATTGGATCAAACACCAATCCCATCAGCCTTGATCAAGCACAAGACAAAAATCTTCAATGGAGAAGAAGAGCAGCAAAAAGCCTTTCATTAATAACAAAATTCGTGTTCAATACTTGCCCCCTTATAACCTTATATAAAAGACTTAAAAATAGACTCCTACACTAAAAAGGAAAGGCCTAACCCAATCCTTAACCTAATAGGTAACCTAAACTGACTAGGAAACTGAAATACTAAAGGAAATAGACTCAAAACATGGCTGGACTGATAGAGTCCTAATCCAGCCCAACTTAAATACTTGGAAGAAAACTATTAAAATCACTCAAATTGACCCATTGGTTGAACTGGTTTAATTTGTGAATAAAAACAGCAAAATAAAACTAAGTATGGAACTAAACCAACTAATCCCGTATGCAACCTAATTACCCATTTTAGACCCATAAAAATGGACTATTACATAGAAAACCCATGGGACCAAAGGCCCAATATGTATATAACCTAACCCTAGACTTAGTCCCATCAAAATAAGCCTCTTTTGTTGATGTATCTGCATCATTGAGTCATTCTTGGAATGCTTTGGAATTCCTTGGCAGGTCCAGTTGTCAATCCCTGATTTTCTTCTTTGGTAGAAAAGCAAGGTGCAATGTTTCATTGAAAGGGGCGTGGCTTTCAGGTGTGGTTTTAATTACATTTAACTTATGGATGGAAGGAATTCTAGGAGATTTGATAGCAAAAAGAGATTCCCTAGACAGATCTTCAATATGGTGTTGAGAGATCTTAGAGATGTGAGTCCGAATTTGATGGGTTCGGTGATATCAGTGGCAGATCTTTCGTGCTCTAGACGATTGGGTCTGCTAATCCTTCCGTGTCCTTCTATGATTATCTCTGAAATATTCTGGTGCAAACTAGAATAGGATTGGATAAAGTTAAATGTTAACGGGTGCTCCTTAGGGAATTCTGGTATTTTAATACAAATTGATCTTTTAGCAAAAAAAGAAAAAAATTGATTTGGGCAACTCAGACCACCATTCTTATTTTCCTTTCGATCTTCTTATTCATACAAGGTAGGGAAAAAAAATTATAAGTACTCTAGAATTCTTACCGTGTCTGATCATGTAAATGTGTCCAGCTGCTCTAGGGTTGAAGAAGCTGAGGAAAAAGGTCTTGAAATGGAGAAAAGATTGGGGGTTTTCATCCTAGGCGAGAATAAGTATGTGTTGGAATTATTGAAAAGGGAAGAATTAACAGAATGGACGGGGAACTGAACCATCAAATTCTTTGGAGAGAGGTATTACAATTGTTGGGAGTGGAGAGAAACAATGCAAACCATTATTGTTGAATGCAAAATCAAGATCAGGACATTCTCATTCCATTGTGTGATCTCTAGATGGCAATTTCCTATACTCCTACCTCAAGGGTGCATGTTGTTTGAAGGATCATCACTCCCTCTGTTGGTTTATGTATGTACACTGTGTTTGGGGTAGATGTGGAGTAGGGTATGGAGTTTTTTTTTTTTTTTTCTCTCTCTCTCTCTTGGTTCAGTAAATATCACTATAGTAAATTGTTGAAAATTCATACTGACCATATCCATGCACTCCAAATTTTCAATATCATGATTTAACTCAGCTCAGAATAGAACTAATAACAAAAAATACATAAGATCCCTACAACTTTGTTTTACAAAACAAAACTTTAATCATTGTCATCATAATTCTTGATGAATATAGAGAGAATGTTCATATCCTCAACTTTCAAATCACCAAATTCAGCAATTCCAGCTCAAGTGAGGTAACTGAAAGGAAAAAAAAAAAAAAAAAAGGAAAAATCTCAATCAATTATCAAGAATAATAAGGTCCATCAAACAACCACTGCAACGAAGAAAACCTGTCAGCAATGTCAAGGAGAAGAAATTTGAGAGGTTTTTCATCTTAAGCTCACGATTTAAATCCAATTCACCATGCCCACGTGATCAAATCAGCAAAACCCGGTAAATATATAAACCAAATCCAGAAAAAAAGAAAAAAAAAAAAAAAAGACATCATCATTGCAAGAAAATGATCCCATTAAATAAACATAAACAAAGCAGCATAAACTTAAGAGGGAAGAAACAGAAAGAATACATAAAGTCAAAAGCACCCACAGCGATCTGAAATAATAGAAATGGATTTCCATCCCCAAAAAACACAGATTTATTGGGGAACAAAAAAAATCCCAAATGAGAATAGTAAGCATTGAAAAGGATTTGAAGTTCTTACAGATTTGAAGCGGCCTAAACTGAAACTCTGAAATGCAAAGAAGAGAGTCGATTTATATGTTCCCAAAATAGAATAGCTATTCGAGTCTGGAGAGATGTTTTCTTGTTCTGCGGGGCAGTTTTTGGAATAAATGTAAGCGTGTGGGCCAGGCCTTCCTGGATTCATTGGAAGGTAACCAGCATGGCCCACGGTAGGATGAAAACTTCATCGTATTCATATTAAAGGTAAGGGAAGCAGTTTTCTGTATGGGAGTGTGGCTTATGCCAGCACTCCCATGTGTGTATCTCTTTCCTCCTTAAAACAAGGGGGCAAAGGTGTCTTTTCACATGGGAAAGAGAGATAGACTCATGGAAGTACTGGCGTAGGCCACACACCCGGACAAAGAACTTTTTTCCTAAAGGTAATACACGATTAAAAAAAAAAAGAGAAAATTACATGCACCCCCTCCCCCCAGATATTTGTAACAATATCAAACCACCCCAACTAGTTTAACTTGTTACGTGCACCCACCTGAATTTTGGACAACTTACAAATAAGCCCTTATCGTCAACTCTAAAACTATAGTTGTAGTTAAACTTTTCTAAAATCCTATTTTACCCTTAAAATTTTCCCATGGACCATTTTACCCTTATGAGACATAAGGGTAAGCCCTAACCCTTCTCCCATCTTCTGAACTTATGCCTTTCTTCTCGAAAGAACTACGTAGAGGACAATTCATCGTCGGAGTTGATGTTGTTGTGTGAAATCATCGTCGGAGCTGTTGTTGCTTCTTGAATTCATCGCTGGAGCTGCTGTTGCTGCTTGAAATCATTGCCGGTAGCTTGCTGTTGCTGCTGCTAATGCTATTGTAGAGAGAAAATCGAAGCTGTTATAAATCCCCAAACCGTGCACTGCTCCACTTTTCTCTCCGACAGATCCATCTTCTCTCCGGCAATCTTCGAGGACATTTGGCCCTTTAAAGTAACTTTTCCCCCTTCAATCCATTACTAATTTGTCATGTTCTGTATAATGTAATCAAAATCTAAATTTATTGTTAAATTTGTGCTAGAGTTTGTCTAATTAGATTTAGTTTAGATTAATTCTTGACAATAGATTTGATCTTGTAATTCATTTTGATTTATACATATAGTATAGTATAAATCCATCCCCAAACCGTGTTGTACGTTCCATTTTGATTGCTAATTTCACAAAGATTCTGCACATCTCTCCCCATCTCTGTTCTATTTTGGTTCTGCTTGCTCTATATAATCAGTCACTCTGTGATATCTTCTCCCCACTCATGGGAAGCATGAACATGAAGGTGCACCAGCTCACACGTGGGTTCTGGGATCATGAATCCTCCCTCACACTTGGTTGCAAGTGTCTCAGACCCCTTGATCCCAAGCTTACTTCTACAACTGCTACTACTAATATTACTACTACTACCACTACTAGTGCTGATCACACCATCCCTTCCCTTGATATCAAGAGCTTCATCAAGTCAGATAATGATCCTCGAAAAGTAGGATCCAATGAAGAGAAGAGAGACCCTTCTCAGGTATAAATAGAAACTAGAGAGCTCTAAAAACTATCTTTACTTCTTGTCTTGTATCTGAAACTCAAAAATTGGTTTGAGCTCTTTTGTTAAAAAAAAGATATGATTTCTGAAGAATACAGTGTTATATCACATTTATTTCAGTTATTCATCATTTATATAGTTCAACTTGAATGCCACACTTGGATGTAAACAGTTTGGGAGTTCCAAAGTAACAAAATCTTTATATTTTGGTAATTGAAACCTTACAGTTGCTTTCCATGTCTAATAATCTCTTGCCAAATATCTCATGAATTTGATTATGTTTAAGCTTATGATATTGAATAAGAGTTTATGTATATTAATTTTCTCTATCATTATGATCTTTTTCAGCTGCTCTCAAATCATGAATGTAAGGTGTGCTATTGTATTTCATTGGGAGAATAAAGTGTTCAGAAAATATGTTGACCCAGACTTGTATGGGTACTTGGACATGATTTTTGACATCTACAATTCAGTCATTAACCATGTACCTGTAGGCCATAATGTAACCTTCAAAGTCAGATGTGAAATGGCTGATGGAGTGGTCAAAATGGCAACAGATGACTGTGCTATGTATGAGTTGTTTGAGTTGACTAGGAAGGATGGTGTCAATTTACATGTATATGATCTTGAAACTAGCCCTGGTCAAATGGACAAGTATACAATCAACAACTTCCCTAATGGGATTGTTCATAGAAAAAATTTAACTGAGGACAAGGCTATATTTGATTCCATAGTTGATGGTACACAGCTTGAGAGGAGTCAGACTAGAGATGTACCAAGAAGGCCAAAGCAGAGTGCTATAAGGGGTGATGCTGTTTGTCGGGTATCGACTAGTGCTAATAGCAGTGGTAGTGGATCTACTGGGAGTGCTAATGCTAATGCTACTGCATCTAGTAGAGGTAAAGCTAGTGCTAATGCTAATGCTATAGTCTTCACTGGAAGAGCTACAAATACAGGTTTAGCCACAACTAAGAGCTTGAAGAAGACTTCTGATGTGTAGCGGGCAAGTAGTAGTAGACTGAGATCAAGTCCTAATGATTTGAGAGCAGTTAGCCAGAGTGTTGCACAATCAGAGGAACCTATGCATAGTTCAGGTCCATCCTCAGGTCCATCCAGTAGTGATGAAGATTGGAGAAACCAAAGTGGTGATGATGATGAGCCAAGTGATGATGAAAGTGAAATGGCTAACAGTGAAGGTGATGCAGCTGATTTTGAAACACAAGAGTGATAGAAATAGTAAGAAGAGTTTTGATGATATTATTTCTCAGTGAATTTGAAGATGTTGTTTCTAATAACTTTAGGAGAGTAACTTTGGGAAAAGAAAAAAATTTTAATGATGTGTATCACTTCAGGTCTGTCCTACAGGACTTTGTGATTCAAGAGGGATTTGAGAGGTTGTTTGTGAAAAATGAAAGCTACAAAGTCAATGTTGTATGTAAAGTAATTGGATGTACTTGGAGACTGTATGCTTCCCATGTTTCAATGACCAACACTGCTGACAAGACTTTTATGATAAAATCTTATATTCCAACACATACATGCATTAGGAGAACAAAACACAAGAATATTACATCAAAATGGATAGCAGGAAAATTTGCAAATCAGGTTAAGACTGATCCAGACATAAATGTGAAGACAATGAAGGCAGTTTTGGGTTCAACAAGAATTCAAGTCTCTTCTATGAAGATGTACAGGACACGCAATATTGCTGTAGAAATTAATCAAGGTAGCTTTGCACAGTCATATGCACTCTTACCTGAGTATACTGATTGGTCTTGAAGAACATGCCTGGTAGTATAGTCAGGCTACGTTATAATGATAGATAAGACATGTCACAACCTCCAGTGTTTAAGAGGTTGTTTGTATCATTTCATGCATGCACTGAAGGTTTCAAGAAGGGATGCAGACCATTCATTGGTATTAATGGATGTCATCTCAAGGGAAAGTATGGTGGTGTTCTACTATCAGTCATTTCTGTTGATAAGAATAATGCCTTGTTCCCCATTGCATTTGGAATAGTGGAAGTAGAATGCAAAAATAGTTGGCTCTTTTTCCTTGAATGTTTAAATGACGGACTTGGAGATGCCAGTCATGATCAATCTCTGACTTTTATATCAGACAAACAGAAGGTACTCTATTATTTGCATATGTTGTTTATTTGCCAACAAGCATTATGTTTTGGTAATACTGACAATTTGATTATGTTGTGTAGAGACTATTTGATGCAATTGGTATGATCTTCCCATATGCTCAATAGAGATGTTGCAGCAGACATCTATATCAAAATTTCAGAAAACTTTTTCCTGGTCCAGTTTTGAAGCAGTATTTTTTGTCAGCATCAAGAGCCTATATTGCCATCCAGTTTGAGAGTGAGGTGAATTTTATTAGAGAGCTTAATAATGAAGCTTATCAGTGGTTGATTAAGAATCCCTTAAGCATGTGGGCTAGGCATGCATTTGATGATAGAGCAAAGAGTGACCATGTCACTAATAACTTGTCTGAATCTTTTAACCAATGGATAGCAGAATTAAGGTACATGCCTATTCTTACCTTAGTTGACCAGCTAAGAGTGAAGATGATGAAGAGATTGTATAGAATGTATAAGAAAGGCTATGATTATGACATTCATGGTATAGTCACAACAAATATGAAGATAAAGTTGGACATGGTGCAACAAAAGGCAAGGGAATGCATTGTTCATCCATCTAGTCCACATACTTTTGAGGTGCAAGATATGTTTCAAGGTCGGTTCGTGGTTAATTTGGTAGCTCACACTTGTACCCATAAAATATAGAATTCTACTGGGCTGCCATGTAAACATGCAGCAACAGCTGTTACTTTCATGAAAGGAACAACAAAACAATATTGTGATACATTTTATAGTGTGAAGACATATATGGATGTTTATAGTGGGATGATCCAACCACTTCCTGATTTATCTGAATTGAAACCAATTGATCCTACCAAGCTAGTACAACCTCTAATTCTTAAAAGAAGACCAGGAAAATCTCATACAAGTAGGAAGAAGGATGGTGATGAGGTGAACAATCTGAGATCAAAGCCTATGATATGTAGCAACTGCAAGCAATCAGGTCACAACAAGAGAAAATGCCAGTTAGCTCCAGTCAAGGGCACTGGAACTTCTACCAGTCAGGGAGATGGTATGAAGGTATATAACCTATATGCCTAATTCAGTAATTTATTGACTGTTTCATGGAAATGCATTACTAATTCTTTCTTTCTTATGTTGTATGCCATTCATATATAGAGAAAGAAGGTGAATGAGGGCCAAGATGGCACCTGCAACTCTCAAAGAATTACCAGATCACATGCATCTACAGCTATGACACAAGAGAGTATATAGGAAAGGACTGTGGCCAAATTGAACAAGAAGTATGCACGTAGGAATGAACAAAGGGTAGCAGCTAGGAAGATGGGCAACTGAGGAGATGGGTACAGAGATGTAGCTAGTTAGGAATTTAGAGGGTATTGAGAGGGTGTTTAGGACTTGAAACAGTGAATGTATTTGATGGGTTTGAATTATGACAAGTAATATTTGTGTGGATATTTATGGCATGATAGGTTTGAATTTGAACAAGTAATACTTGTGTGGAGGTTTATGGCATGATGGGTTTGAATTTGAACAAGTAATTTGTATTGTGCTGATGGTAATTATTGTGGTTGATGATGGTAGTATAATACAGGTCTGTAATATTATCTTATACATGAGTAAATGTTGTCCATTTGAACACTTAGTTAGAATATTCATGTGGAATTAGGTACTCCATACAGGTTTGTACTACAGTCATATATATGTCGAAATGCTGTCTGTTTAAAAATAAATGTTCATATACGCAAATCTAAAAGAATTAAAACCATTTCAGTAGTACTACATTTTGGTCACATTCAAATTAAAAGTACAAACCTTATAACTTAATTTTGACAGTTTAAACAACAAACAACGGTACAAAGACACCACAAACTTGCTTTCCTAACTCTATTTGTTAATAAATAGTACAAAGACCAACACAACCAAAGTTGTTACTACAAGCTTCAGTATTCCAACAGAGTTCTCCAATTCCTTCAATCCTTCCTTCACACCACGCATCTCTTCCCCACTCTGTCTATCTTCTTGACTTCTTTTACCTACAACCTCATGTGGATGGTCTCTAGGTGTGGCCAATACTGGTGGTGGTGGCAGTGATCCATTTATTGGGTCTCGCCATTTGAAGAATCCACATCCATTAGGTGCATCTTTGCAGCAGTAGTACAACTTGTTCTTGTTTTGTGCAGACTTTGATATCCTCACTAATGCCCTTCGTTGACATCTACATTGTATGTTCAAATACAATGTTGAACCTTGGTTGCTCTCATTCACACTCGATGTTGACATTTTTACCTACAAGAACAAACATGTTTGATCAGAAAAACTAGCAAGTGATTGCTTCTGGATAACTCATTTTGATTAGCCAGACTACTCT
Source organism: Telopea speciosissima (assembly GCF_018873765.1). Lineage (NCBI taxonomy): Eukaryota > Viridiplantae > Streptophyta > Magnoliopsida > Proteales > Proteaceae > Telopea > Telopea speciosissima. Next base: position 16,578,169 of record NC_057921.1, read on the forward strand.
TTGAAACCATGTTCAGAAAGTTCTACTTAGCATGAAAAATGAAAATACATGCTCTGCTCCCATATTAGTTTTGTTTTCAATAAGCTAGTTTTCAAAAAGCTCACATGAAAAATTGACATAACAAAATCCATTCGGACATGGCCATTTGGGATTTGGGAAAACACAGCATAATGCATCTAATGCATTCTGGCATGGCCGATTGGGATTAAGGAAAACATAGCAGTATGGTTAATGCATCTAATGCATTTGGACATAGCCGATTGGGATTATGGAAAACATAGCAGTATGATTAATGCATCTAATGCATTCGGACATGGCCGATTGGGATGCTCAGAAGTAATAGGAAGAGAGAGAAAGAGAGAGAGGATCTAGGTATGTTCGCCTGAACTTACCTTTGCTGAAGGGTGCTAGGGCCAGAGGAACTCCACCGTGCTTGGGTTGTCAAATCGCCGGACCTGCAACTGGTAACAAAATCCTAACTCTTTTTGGGGGTTTTGAGGAGAAGAAGTAGAATAAGGGTAAAATAGGGATTTAAACTTAACTAAAAGGGTACAACAGTCTTTTTACTTACAAAACTAATAGTTTACTAACACTGTGAGTCATTAGGGTGTTTTTTGAAATAGTGAAACTGAGGGGGGTGATTTGATATTATTACAAATATCTAGGGGGGTGCATGTAATTTACTCAAAAAAAAAAAAAAAAAAACAAAACGATTTGAAGTTTTCATCCTACCTTCCATATGAAAACTTCATCATTTTTATATTGAAGGTAATACAAGTTCTCTGCTATGCTCAAATAAAATTTGGCCAAAAGGCCAGTTCTGACCCCCCCACCCAAAAAAAAGAGGCAATAAAAGGCAATACCCGCCGAGCAAAATATGGAGAAAATGACTATTTGCGAAGCTTTTTGGAATCGATTCAGTTTGGTTTCGGTTCCAGAGAGTGAGTGTGAGCTGGAATCAAATCGACAACTGAATCGATTCTGAAATTCGATACTCAAACCAAATCTACTTGGTTTCGGTTCTGAAATTCAACTATATAATATCATATAGCAGTATTTTAAAATCTAATACTAAAATTAGTAATATATATTATAATATATTTAGTATTGTAATGTATTAATATACTATAATATATTAGTATCTAAATTCGGTTTGGTTTGGTTCTTGGAATTCGGTTCCTATGTTAAATCCATAACCAAATCAAGAACCAAAATGTTTTTGAAATCTAATACTCAAACTTGATTGAATTTTATTCGGTTTGGCTCTTTTGACCTGGTTTCGGTTCTAATTTGACACCCTTAACATCATATCGCTTGCAACACACACCATCCACAAAAGGCCAAATTTTGGTGATCGTCTATTTATGACAATAAAATTTAGGAAATTATAGGATTAAACAAAATTGGGTTTTTCTTTACAAAACTATCCATTTAATGTTTAAGTTTACAAGAATACACAATTTTATATTTGGGTTTACAAAACTAACCACTACAGTGTTTTTCTACTTTTCTTGTCAATTTTACACTTACTTCCTTCCACCTCCCCTCTGTTTGGCAACCCCTATCGTTGCACATCCCACCCTGCTAAAGGATTTGGCCACCTGCACCGATGACACACCCCTGTCACCCTCGGCTATATCCACCCAACCCACGGACCCCTTGAAGCCACATCCTGCCCCCTGCTACCCTCCCGCAACCACATCTCATCGCCCTTCACTACTCTTCCCTGCTCCAACCCAACCCTCCACTGCAACACTCCCATCCCCCGCTCTTCCTCCATCCCTTCTTCCCTCCCTGCCTGAGCAACACCACCAACCACTTCTCTGTTTTTTTCTTCTTCTACCTATAATCACACTTTGTTCCTTCCTCGCCAAACACCCTACAATGGCCCGCAAACGACACACTATCTCTTTGTTATTTTTTTTGGGTTTGCATCTTCACAACATTCAGCCCCCACATCACCTAGGTATGGAGGTGTCAATGAGACTGGGTTCAAAGTACTAACTTCATTTGTTGCCGCCATGGTAAACAATTGGTCATCCTAAAGGTTGGCGAAGATGAGTCTAATGTTGGAGTATGTCCATCAAACCCGGTTCATTTTGGAATAAACAAATTTAATTTTATTATTATTGCATGAATTTATTTATGGGCTTATAAATTTGTTCCTTAGGTCTTCACCCAAAACAATTCTCGACTAGGGATAGACCGGACATCCTGTTCACATGGTCATTACATTGTATGTCACTAGAAAAGTTGTTTTAATGGCAAAAATGTAAGTAAAAATTATTTGTGTATTAAAAAGAAGCTAATACAAATTCTCACATGTGTTACTGCTTGTTGTATTAAGGAGAAATGCGAACTCGTCACTAGTGATCCTTTGACCTGAGAGATCCTTATGGTTACGGTGTTATATTGCGGGTTTGGTACACCAGTGGTTGATGTCATGTGGATTATATATCAGTGTGTTGGATTCTTAATGACGTATTATGAATGAAAAACATACCCAACATGGAATCCACTAACTTTGACTAGGGAATATCAAGTAAAGAACATGCATGTGATCAATCGGACTGGAATCTGGATTCAATGGCATTTTTGTAAATTGTTTACAAAATTTAATTTTTATTTATTAAATAATTAGTATATTATTTTAAATAATGTTTAATCACATTTTATTCGTCCTATTATGATCACATGATCTCTAATTAAATAAATGTATGATGGATTGGGGTTTGGCAGTATTAATTACATGCCATATAGTGTCCATCATGAGATATTATTTAGTGGAGGGTCATATATATACATTAAAAAAATTTAATTGTGCATAACATTTAATTAGGAAATTAAAATAGGTTGTTGGTCTTTTAATTATTGTATTTTATTTAATAATAAATTGACTATAATTAAAGGAACCTTAAAATCCATTTTATATTCTATCTTTTCCCTCTTTAGAAGCAAGTTGGATTACAAATCAAGTTACGTCACCAATTAGTCTTCCAATCACTTTAGGAAAGTGAGAGTTAGGATTCCATTCAACCCTATATGAGTGAAATTATATATAGTAGTAACATGAGGAGGGGGTAGACAATGCTGGCCGAATTTTTCTCTCTCCTTGCTCTCTCTCTCTCTCTCTTTCTCTCTCGTTAAGAGTGATTGTGGTGTTGGTGCTTTGAGGTTTTGAATTTCAAACTATTGTGGTAGTTAGAGTTGATCGTTTGCTTTGATTTGGAGATTTAAGAGTTGATCTTCTTCAAATCCCATCGTTGCTCAAGTGTGCAAGAACTATTATCTGGAGGAGAGACTTCACTTGTGGTTCTCAAGTAAACTATTTTTCCCGTTTAATTTTTATTATAGGAAGAGATCTCAAACTTGAATGCAAAGGTAAATACCCGATCTAGTTCCACTGCGCATTCGGGGGGTATTCTGAACTTTTTTCCCTTTTTTATTATGTCTTTTGTATGTGGTTTAGTCTCACATTGCTCATGTAACTTTGTTATATGTTTCACTATGAATATAAATAGATGTGCTTGTGATGATAATTAATCATCCAAGCATTCATCCTCTAATTCTAATCTGTTAACATGGTATCAGAGCAGATTTTGAATTAGGGATGCCCCTCTCTTCCATTCTCCATTTCAGCCTCCTCTCTTTTCATTCTCGAGTTTTTTCCCCTCTCTTTTCCCCTTGTTCTTCATTCACCCCTATTAGGGCAGCACTGATGAGGTGATCAATAGATCCAGTGGCTGCCCTCCATTACCTCATTCTATGATCAAGTTCTTTGATCGATAGGGACAATTTCACCTCTAGTTGCTGCCTACGATATTTGAAGATTCAGTTTTTTTGTGTGGATTGCTTTCACTCCCTTCCAAGAAACCAATCTACATCACTAAAGACTCAAGAGCTGCAGCAGTATTTACTATTTTGGATTAATTCCTCTCTCCAATAGCTTTGAAGACATCCTAGATCGATTATTCTTCCACCAAATCAGGGTTTTTTCAAAACCCTGAGCAATAACAATCTAGGGTTTGTAGGTTTCTGTTGTGGCTGATATTTGGCAGGGCGATTCAGCATTACTAGAGGACCACTTGATCCTAATTTCAGCTCCATCTTCTATGATTTTGCTCTCCTTTTTCCCTACATCGATTTCAACAATTTAAGGGTTTTTTCCAAAACCCTGTAAAAATCGATCTAAGGGGTTCCCTTTGTTGCTATTGCTGATTTTTGGAGACCATTATTCTAACATTACCAGAGGGCTCTCATCCAGTTTTCAACCATTAACTTGAAGGATTTCTTAGGTTTTGCTTCACAACAGCCCCTCTCTGCGATTTGGGCTTCTCTACTATTCTACTAGGTGACTCAATGGATTCGACTGCTACTTCTATTGGTGATGGACAAAGCAAATCAGATTACCATACCTTTCCTCCTAATCCAATCAAGTTGGATGGCACTAATTACTTGCTTTGGTCTAGGTCTGCTTCCTTTGCCATTGCTAGCCGTGGCCTTACTGGTCATGTTAATGGCACCAGTGTTATGTCAACTGAGATTGGAGCTGCTCAAGACAGGTGGCTTACCCACAATAGAGTTCTCATGTCCTACCTCATTGGCTCTATGACTATCGATCTGTAGCATAATTTTCTTCTCCTTGACGCAACATCGAAGATTTGGGTTGCTTGTAAGGAAACCTACGGGCAGCTTGGCAATGATGCCCAGGTATATGAACTCAGGAAGAAGGTCCTTCACACTAGTCAAGGAGAATTGACAGTCTCCAAATACTATGCTACTTTGCGCAGCATTTGGCAGCAACTGGACCACTTTTCTGACTTTCACCCAAGTACAGCTGCTGATATTATTTCATACAAGAAACATGTGGACAAGATCCGAGTTTATGATTTTTCGGCTGGGTTAAATGTGGAGTATGATCATATTCGGGTTCAAGTGTTGGGACACAAACCTTTTCCCACACTTGAACAGTCCTATGCCACTGAAGAAAATCGTAGGGCTACCATGTTGCACCCTCCTATTACTGACAGATCAACTCTCAAGGCTACTGCCCCGGCCACTCCTGTACCTAGTGGCACTGCTTCTCTTGGTGATTCTACTACAGGGACTGTTGTTTGTGAGCACTATCACAAACCCTACCACACCAAAGAAAAGTGCTGGAAACTTCATAGGAAACCGGCTGACTTTGAAGCTAAAAGGGCTGCCAAGACAAAGACAAAGACAAAGACCAAGGCCCATCAAATTGAGACTGTTACTGTAGCCCCTGCTACTGACATTGGTCTATCCCAGGATGATCTACATGCACTCCTTCGTATGCTGAGGTCTTCTGCTGCTGCTGCCTCTACTACATCAGCTACTACCAATTCTTCTGCTCCTTCAGCTTCACACTTTGCCCGGTCAGGTATCCCATTTGGAGGTCATTGTGCTCCTGTAGCTTTCCATCCTTGGATCATAGATTCTGGAACTACAGACCATATGACCGGCTCCTCTAGTTTATTTCATACATATTCTCCCACTTCTGGGAAAGACAAGGTCAAAGTGGCTGATGGTTCCCTTTCTTCCATATCTAGAAAAGGAATCATCAACTGCACTTCCTCTCTTCCCTTGTCTTCTATTTTGCATATTCCCAATTTTACTACTAACCTTCTTTCAATTAGTAGTTTTACTCATGATCTTAACTGTAAAGTCACTTTTTTTCCTTCTCATTGTGTGTTTTAGGATCTGGAATCTGGGAAGATGATTGGATTGGATAAAGTGCACGGTGAGCTGTACCTGCTTGATAACGGTCGCTTCTCTCCGTCACCATTACCTTCTCTGCTACACCAGAACTCCTTGGTCTCTTCTGAGCTCTACCAGTGACACTCTCGGTTAGGTCACCCCCCTTTAGGAATTTTTGCTCATTTACTTCCTAGTTTGGTCACCCTACATACTAAGGATGACTTTTTTTGTGAGGCTTGTATTTTGGCCAAACAGACACGTTCAACTTATCCCATTTCAAATAAAAGGAGTTCTTCTTGTTTTTAATTGGTGCATTTTGATGTTTTGGGCTTTAGTCGTAAGACATCTATTTCTGGTTATCGTTGGTTTGTCTCTTTCATTGATTGTCATTCTAGGAACACCTGGGTGTATCTTTTGCACACAAAAAAAATCAGGTTTTTTCATGTTTTCAATATTTTCATAAAATGATCCAAACTCAGTTCCAGGCTACTCTCAAAATATTGAGAAGTGATAATGGAACCGAGTATACGAAATCCCAATTTCAAAATTATTTGGCTGATCATGGCATTATTCACCAAACTAATTGTGTTGATACCCCTGCCCAGAATGGTGTGACAGAACGAAATAATCGTCACTTATTAGAAATGGCTAGGACTTTGATGTTTGTGAGGAATGTCCCATCTCAATATTGGGGGGATGCGGTTCTCACTGCAGCCTATCTCATCAATAGGTTACCTTCTCGGGTTCTTAACTCCCATAGCCCCTCTGATGTTTTACTGGGAAATTCCTCCTTTATTGTACCTCCCAAGGTGTTTGGTTGTGTGTGTTATGCTAGAGATACCAGATCTCCAGGCAAACTTGAACCTAGGGGGCTCCGTTGTATTTTCTTGGGTTATTTTGCAACCCAAAAAGGTTATAAGTATTACCATCCCCATTCCCGCGTACCTTGGTTAGTATGACTGTGGTTTTTTATGAGACCCTTTCTTATTATTCTTCACCACCTCTTCAAGGGGAGAGTTCTAGTGAAGATGTATCTTTAGAGATTCCTCCCCTTGAGGTTCCTCAGGCTGCCGCCCAGCCTCCTCTACCACCACCCACAGCTGCTGCCCAGCCTGCCCAACCTCCTTTGACTGCTGCCCAATCTCCTTTGGAAGCTGCCCATCCTACTTTAATTAGTGCCCAACCTCCTCTGGTTGTTCCTCCCTCACGTGACAGGAATCCTTTACAGGGGGAGACCATAGAAAATAGTGTTGTTAATGTTCCTATTTAGGGGGAGCTGACTCCAGTCCAGAGAACTATTGGTGAATTTCGGAAGAGAATTGACAACTCCAACATACTCACCTAGACAAGGGGAAGAACCAACAGAGGGCAGCTACAATCCACTTTAGCACCAATACCCATCCAATTGCCGGCTCCAGATCCAGATCCTTCATCTCCTGGTAATCCCTCTTCTTTCGACCTACCTATTGCTCATCGCAAGGTACTAGGACTTGTACTTTACATCCCATATCTCATGTTGTGTCTTATAGTTCTCTTTCTCCTTCTTTTCGTGCTTTTGTATCTTCTCTTTCTTCTGTTTCAATTCCTAAAAATTGACAGGAAGCATCTACAGATGGAAAGTAGAAGGTAGCAATGTTAGAAAAAATGAGAGCACTACACAAAAATAATACGTGGGATCTTGTGGCTCTTCCTCCAGGGAAAAAACCGGTTGGATGTAATGGGTCTTTGTGGTCAAACAGAAGGCTGATGGTTCTATAGATCGATATAATGCACGTCTGATTTCAAAGGGGTTCACTCAAACTTATGGAGTTGACTATCAAGAGACCTTTGCACTAGTGGCAAAACTCAACACTATCAGGGTGTTATTATCTTGTGCTGTAAATCTTGGGTGGGATCTTCAGCAGTTAGATGTAAAGAATGCCTTCCTCCATGGGGAGCTTGAGGAGGAAGTATATATGGACATTCCACCAGGCTTCTCTGATGACAGGGCCAAGGGAAGGGTCTATAAATTGAAGCATGCCCTTTATGGGTTGAAGCAGTCACCTAGAGCCTGGTTTGACAGATTTCACAAGGCTATGATTTCAACAGGTTATAAGCAGAGCAGTGCTGATCACACTTTGTTTATCAGACGAATTGGTGACAAGGTAACTCTTCTCATAGTCTATGTGGATGATATTGTGGTCACTGGTAATGATGGTGATGCTATCAAGAATTTGAAGCTCTTCCTTGGTCGTGAGTTTGAAGTAAAAGATCTTGGCCCTCTAAAATATTTTTTAGGGATAGCAGTTGTTCGATCTTCAAAGAACATCTTTCTTTCTTAAAGAAAATATATCCTTGATCTATTGACTGAGACTGGGCTGCTAGGTTGTCATCCTTCATAAACTCCTATAGAAGCTATTACAAAACTTAAGGAGAAAGAGGGTGAACCTATTGACAAGGGTTGTTTTCAACGATTAGTGGGCAAACTAATCTACCTCTCTCACATCCGACCTAACATAGTCGTTGTTGTAAGTTTGGTGAGCCAGTTTATTCATGATCCCTATTCCTCACATATGGATGCAATCCGTCGTATTTTACGGTATTTGAAGTCTGCTCCAAGAAAGGGTATTCTTCTCTCTCCCAATGGTCACCTGAAGGTTGAAGCTTATATTGATGCCGATTGGGCTGGTTCTATTGATAGAAAATCTATCTTTGGTTATTGTTCCTTTGTGGGTGGGAACCTTGTCACATGGCGTAGCAAAAAGCAGAATGTTGTGGCAAGGTCTAGTGCTGAAGTCGAGTTTCGTGCGATGGCACAAGGAATTTGTGAACTTTTATGGCTAAGAGGATTGTTGCGGGATATCGGTGTTGCTGTCCATCTTTCCATGATGCTTTATTGCGATAATAAAGCCATCATTGGCATTGCTCATAACCCTGTCCAGCATGATCGTACTAAGCACGTGAAGGTTGACCAATATTTCATCAAGGAGAAGGTTGAAGCCGGACTCATTTGTGTTCCCTTTGTGAAGTCTACTGATCAATTGGCTGATGTGTTCACTAAGGGAGTAAGTGGCAAACTGTTTCTTCCTATCTTAGTCAAGTTGGGCATGCATGATATATATGCTCCAACTTGAGGGGGAGTGTTAGATTATATAGGCCAGAATACCGTGGGGGTATTCTGGACTTTTTTCCCTTTTTTATTATGTCTTTTGTATGTGGTTTAGTCCCACATTGCTCATGTAACTTTGTTATATGTTTCATTATGAATATAAATAGATGTGCTTAGGATGATAATTAATCATCCAAGCATTCATCCTCTAATTCTAATCTGTTAACAAAAATCAATTAAGGTATTCATGCATCATATGTACTGAGCATCATATATACTTGTGTTTGCTTGTGTGATCTAATTGCTCATTGGGTTTAGTGAAGCTCATCCCTCAAGGGTCCTCTCTTTTTTGATATGGAATGCTTGGTGGATTTAGTTGAGGCTAACTCAACGTATCAATATGGCGATGGTTTGGATGTTTGGGATGCTCTTAGCGAGGAGGAGCACGAACTAGACTGTACTTATGAGGCTTTTGCCTATGGGGCACAATGGTGTTGGGGCTCTAGGCCCATTTAAATTTGAATCTTAGTTCGATGAAAGATTGTAATTAAGGATAATTTGTTATTTGATTATGATATGTTTGTATTTGGTATGGGTTCAATAACCAATGTGATGTTGGAATAAGATGCAACTACCTATCATTGATCTAGTTTCCATACTCTGATATTATGATTATGTTATACTACTTCCGCTGTTACTCTGATTGAGATCACATTACTGGGTTGATGGACATGGTACTGCAAAGGCAGATCCTAGTGTTGGTAGGGGATATGGGGTGTTCTAGTCACACTGCCCGGTGTTAGGGAGTGGGGTGTGACAATGTCTAACTTCTTTGATTCTAATGTGATCCCCTTTGGCTCTAATCATACTTTGATCTATCTAATTCCAAAAAAGAACAATGCCATTAAGGTAGGTGACTTCAGACTAATCAGTTTGTACAATGTATCATATAAAATCATTGCCAAACTATTGGCCAAAAGGTTGAAGGGCGTTTTACAATCTTTCATCTCTACTTTTCAAGTAGCTTTCAATCTTGGACGATAGATCTTGGTTTTTTAGCTCTAAAGCTGGACATGGCTAAGACCTACGATAAGATAGAATGGGGCCTTCTCCAGGTTATTTTTGAATACCTCACCATTTATTGGCGACCTTATATCCTCTGTAACCTACTCCATAAAATTGGAGGGGATTTCATTCAGCTTCATTGACCCTTCAAGAGGAATCAGGCAAGGCTGCCCCCCTGAGCCCCTACTTGTTCATCTCAGCAATGGAAGTCTTATCCAGACTCCTATCAGCCTACAGAGATCTTAAAATGTTTAAAGGAATTAAATCTGCAAGACATACCCCTGAGATCTCTCACATATTTTTTTGTTGATGATACTTTAGTCTTCTGCTGAGCTACTACAGAGGACATCCTCTCAATCAAGTCAATCTTGGACCTCTTTTCAGATCTTTTTTGCCAATATATTAACTTAGATAAAATTGAAATATTTTTAGCAAGAATGCTAATCCGGAGGATCGTAGAAGATTCTCCACAATCCTTGGAATCAAAGAAATGTCTCAGGATGCTAAGTACTTGGGTACCAATCTCTTTCGTGCAAGATCCATATCCACATGTCTCCAACACGTTGTTCAATGAGTCAAGAACAGATTAACATGTTGGAAAACTAATCTTCTTTCTTATGCAAGAAGTAAGATCAATCTGTCCTTAGTTCAATACCAAATTATCGTATGTCATGCTTTGCCTTTCCTTTCAAAATTCCTATAGCTATTGACTCTATTTATTTGAGATTTTGGAATGGAGATAGGGAAGGATCTTGGAAATTTCACCCAATTTCTTGGGAGAAAATCTGCACCCTAATATCAAGGAGGCCTTGGTCTATGAACCTCAGCCATGCAGAATAAGGGCCCATTTGAAGTTAACAAGGATGGAAACTCCTCAAAAACCCTCAAGCTCTTTGGTCCAAATGTTTAATAGCCAAATACTCCCATAACAGATCCTTGTTTGACCTTCAGACAATAAAAATGAAGGGCTCATGGACATGAAACAATATTGTCAATATATTACCAACCCTAAAAAACCTAGTCAACAGAAATATTGGATCTGGCTAAGATACTTTCTTCTGGACTGACCCATGGTTCCACTAAGAACCACTAATTAATTTATAGGTCAAACCCACCTCAATCAATTCACAACTCAAACTCTCCCACTTTATTATGGAATATCAACCTCCTTCAGAAATACCTACCATTTTCCACAACAATTACCCTATCCAATATCCCTTTATCCAATGAACCTCATAAGTGGAAGTGCAACCTCTTGGCATCTGGATTTTTTCCATCAAACTTGCTTCTAAATACCTCAACAGTGGAGGCCAAATGCATAGTAACATTACATCATAATGGCCGCGACATTGCTGAAAATTTCTTTGGAAACTCAAGACCTACCCCAAATTTTCCATGTTCTTATGGAGCCATGATGTCATTCCTGTCAAACAGATCTTGGCAAAAAGGCAAAACATTGATCCATTATGCCCATTTTGTAATACCAATTAAGATTCTTCATGGCATGCACTCTTTGAGTGCAATATCCTTGCAAGAATATGGGCTTCTGGATCACTTGGCCTTAGAACAAACAATTTAAACCCACCCTCAATGCCAAAGTTCCTTTATGAACTCTACAAAGACCTCTCCCCCAATCTGACCTATTGCTCATGGACGTTCAATACTCTATCCATTACTGCATACATCATTTGGAAGCACAGAAATCAAGTATGCATACAAGGACATTTTAATAGAAAATTCAACTGAGTTTGATGGGTTTTTAGAATTTTGATGGACAAAAACTTTGTATTGGTATAGTTAGGCAACACCAGTACACTCAACCACAATGAAGTTGAAGCTAGAGGACTATATGAAGGCCTAACTTTTATGCTCTAAAAGGATGGACTGATGTACATGTGCGGAAGGCATCCGAGGAGCTACAACAACTAATTAAGGAACCATTTCCCCCCAAACCTTTGGAACACTTTTCATATTTTGGATCATTTACAATCTTTAACTAAAACAATCATGTTTGTAATAATGGGGATATCGAGATTTCACTACTTTTGATTCACTTGCCATCAAAGTAAGCACCAACCAGGGTGGGACGTCTCTCTATAGATCTGTAACTGACATTTTATCTTTTCTTTAGTTTTTATTTTTTCTTTCTATGATGCAAGCTCGGATCAAGGCCACTTGGACCACAGAATAATTGTAACAAAATTGGCCCGTATTCAAGCCCAAAAGCTCAAGTCCAACCTAAGACCCAACACTTAGGCTTGGCTCATAATGCAAAGCAAGTCCATGACTAATATTTCTTAATCTTATTATGCAATAAAGGGTTTAATCTCAACTATAGAGGCTCAATGTGGGCATTAGCTTTTCAGCTTCTTATTGGATGCTGATGTGGAAGCGAACCATGCTCAATAACAAGAGTCTTCTCTTAGTGGGAATTGATGTGGAGAGTCCCTATTTTATATCTTTTCAACTACCTTAGTGAAAAGATAATGTGGAATCAAAGAAGATGATGTGAACTCTTCACATCCTTAGTGCTTGATGATGTGATAGCCCTTCTCCTAGAGATTCTATTGGTCCAAGCTCTTTCAACTACAATCTCTTGGTCAATTCAATTCTTCTCCTTGGAACAAGTATCAATGCCTAGGAACAAGTATCAACACTTGAGGATAATTTTCTATGTATTGAAATTATAAAGTTATTTATGTTTTTCCTTTTATTTTCTCTATGTGCAATCTCAGCCCTATGATTATAGGGGATGGTTGAGATCATTTTGATATTTTCAAGGTTTGTAAGGCCTATAAATAGTGGTCAATTCTCATGTACTAGGTAGTGAAATTGATTTTTTGTGAATGAAAAACATTGTTGCTCCATTGATTAGATACTTGAACCATGATGAGTTCTCCATGAAACCAACTTCAATCAAGCTGAATTGAAGCTTTCCTTGCAGCCTTGAAAAGCTGCAGCAATCAATCTAGAAATATTGATGCATCTACCTCCTTTGAAAACCTAGAAGATTCGTTGATTCATTGGGATTGTTATCTTTCTTCTTTTTCATCTCTTTATTTCTTCAATTTTTTTTATTTTATCATCATTTCAAATTTTCATCCTATACTATAATTTCTACTTTACAGGACATTATCACCTTCTTCTATCTAGAATCTGTGAAAATCTAAGCAATCAAAATTGTAGACCTTTTTGTTACCTTGAATCACCCTAAACCGAGTTGCGTATTACAATTTATGTCTATTTTATCGATATTGCGCAAATCTATCTTCTACTTGGGTTCATTCACTTAGTTGAGTGCGACACCCATCTCTCCCCCGATCCAAGTTTTAGCAGCCTATATTAAGGTTTGCATCATTCTATAAAAAAAAAAACTCTATTGCATGAAAAGAACTTATTGAGGGTAGTTACGAAAGCGAAGTTACTCCTCGACTCACTGGATTTCCTTCTTACAAAGTACACCAACTATGCAAACACTTCATCTATTCTTGGAGAGGGAATCCAGATCAGAAACTTCTAGAGATCGATCCCAACGTGATGGATGAATGTTGATCAACCGTGCAACAATCGTTGGATTCCATGAATAGGACATTTAGGAACACAGACAAGTCCATTGGGCCGTTGCAAATAAGGGTCGTGAAGCATTACACGTTGGATGGACTCATAAATTTCTGCGTTTCACAGGGTTCTTCTATGAATCAATACAAGATGCCCATGTGTGTCAAATCTGGCAAAGCAATTAGGATTTTTGGATTCCAAAGTGGTGGGTAGATTTATGAGTAAGAGAACTCCTTCGTGGGAACCTTACAGAATGGAGGCTAATTGACATAAATCACTAATGAAATGACTGTAAATGTCTACAAACATAATACACCCCTCCGCAGCACGGAAACAAGGTAGAACATAAAAAGAAGACACCGATAAAGGAACTTAAGCTCCGAGCGCCACTGTAAGACAAAAACAAGAGAATCAGAAGACAAGCTAGGGTTTCCCCTCATGACAGGGAAACCTCATAGAAGAGGACCCAGCCTCTTCTCCAAGAAAATGAAGAAACCCTTAGCGGTTTCAACAATTAAACCCTCAAAAACAAGGACAATGATGCTGGTCTTTTGGAAGAAAAAAAACTCGAGGAACACAAAAGCAAACAACACGCTTTGTATGTGTTTTGATGTTAATTTTCAATATTTGGTACTAGCTCATGCATTGCTCGATGAAATGCCTAATTATTATGAAAAATAAGAATGTAGTTTTATCAAACATGTACCCAAACAGTGTTCACCTGTTACGTACAATATTATAGTTATTCAGGTAATTATTTAGGGAACTTATTGAGAATATATGTGACATGGAGTTGTGGTTATTTGTTGTAATTATTTAGAGAAGTTATAAAAGTTGTATGTGAGGTGGAGTTGTAAGTGGGAGATGTGGGAGAAGTTTTAGGAGTTATGGTGGAGTTATAACTACTTGTTCAGCTTTGCCATTTAAGAGGCTAATACGAAATAAAAGATAGACTAAAAAATTATAAATTAATTCTTGAGTTTATCTTGAGAGGGGATTGGCAGCCTCCCAATTGTGCCAGGCCGCTCGGCTTTGGCGATAAAGCCAAAATCCCTATTTTTCTCTATCTCTACTATCTTCTCTCTTATTTTTCTATTTTTTCTCCACCAAGATCTGCGCACGTAACATCACCTTTTAAGTTGAGAATGGGAATGTGCATTCTCATACCAAACATAGCCTTAAAATTCTTTCCATATTTGGTACTTATGTTTTTTTCTTATGTAAAGAAGATATATTAAACAAAAGAGAAAGTACAACTAATTATAAGGAGGGACCGTCGAAATATCACACCATTTAAAAGGCACTATAGTAAAGTTGTCAGTAGCCTCAGCTAGTTCAAAATATGTATTTATAAGGTTCCAAGGTATAGGGGTTACGTTAGATGGATTAAGTATATCACAAAGTCCTTTGTTGCAACACCATATCTCCTTGATGTTGTTCTTTTCGTCCTTGGCGCTCTTTCATCCTTGGTTGATTCCAACAAGTTCCGCTTCTTTAGCGTCTTGTGTGTGCATACTACCTGCATCTATTAGGAAACTTTGTCCATTTATCAAAATACAAAAAGTCCACTTTGCTAATTTTAAATCGGGTTCAAAAACTCCTACGACCATTAAAACAGGAAAGTCCAGATGAAAGTTAGCAAATATTGAAATAAGTGGAGGAAGGTGTGTGCTTTGTGATGAATCCAGTTTAGGAACATTTGTTGATAATGGGTGAAGATTCAAATCTGATATCCATCTTAAAAGATTTTGGATGACCAACATGGGGTCAACCTTAACCACACACAATATAACTTTGTTCCTTACAAACCAAATATAATAACTGTTGGACAAGTGTGTGTCCATCAAACCCGGTTCGATCCGGTTCAAATCGATTCACCTTTGTATTGAACATTTATACATTTTAGTTTGATATTGTCACATGCGATAAAAACTTTTTTAGCATTATGTGTCCCTAAGTTTTACTTAAAATGGTAGTCACGACTAAGGTTTGGGCTGGACACCCTTATCATATGGTCGTCGCATTGGGTATGCCTAGACATGTGATGTTAGGGTATGAATGCGAGTGCTCACATGTTTGATGTGTGCATTGACGAAGAATCTACTTTGTCGATTCCTTCATGTATTACTGCCAGATGTAGGAAGGGATAGACATGTGTCACCGACACCCTATGCCTAAGGGAACCCTGTCGCTGCAAAGTGTGACCGCATTCTTTGGTTCATTAATGACTAAGACTCAAGCGAGTCAAAGCCGGTGTTCTGGGGATTCGTGAACATTTTGTGAGTGAAGGAGTTATCCAACAAGGTCACCACTGCCTGATTGGGGAACACCAAGATTGAGACTGTCTGTGTATGGTTGGATCAGAATCTAAATCCAGTGCCGTTTTGGAAATGGTTTTGCAAAAATCTATTTTACATAAAATGATAGATTATTTATAATTATTTGAACAAAGTGTTTTGTTGAGTTTTTGCGGGACCCGATCAGATGCACAGACTCTCGTATATGGACATGTACTATGGATTGGGGTTTGGCAATACATGCCCTAGATTCCATAATGATGGTGTTGATTAGTGGGGGGGTTGTATATGATAAATTGTTATCATATAGGGAGTTATTTGGAATTTGCTATTTTAATTGGTTCTTTATTTAATTAATGGATATGGTGCTCATTGTAATTATCCATAGATATTAAATAAAGTAATTAATTAATACTTTCCCTATTAGATTCTGTTTCTTCACCAAGCAAAGGACTCTGAG
The DNA here is from genome assembly GCF_018873765.1 of Telopea speciosissima. NCBI lineage: Eukaryota > Viridiplantae > Streptophyta > Magnoliopsida > Proteales > Proteaceae > Telopea > Telopea speciosissima. The sequence continues at coordinate 16,594,355 of NC_057921.1, forward strand.
ATAAACAGATAAAGCCACTCTAAGATAAATAGATAAAGCCTATCTGAGATAAACAGATAGAGTAAATCAGGAGAGAGAGAGAGAGTGTGTGTGTTTGAGTTAAAATAAAATCGCAAGCGTACGGGTCAATCGTAGCTACGGGTCCAACACGAGGAGATATACGCCACTCTATTTAACTAACTTAAAAGTAATGCAAAGTGAACCAAATTAAAGTGTTAAATTAAACTAATTAAACTAACAAAAATCAATGCATCCTAACTCATAAGCATCTAAAAAAATTAAGGGATTAAATCGGTGTCCTAACACATGAGCATCTAACCTATCAAATTAAAGCGAATTGAAAGGAATAAAAATACAACCACACATACTAACCACATAAAAAGAAATAAGAGAATAAAAATGTATCCACAAACCACAACCATATAAAATTAAAATAAAAGAAATAGAGGGAGAAGAAGAAGAAGATAGAGAGAGATAGAGGAGATGGAGAATGAGATTGAGAGTTTAGATAGTAAAACCTGGATGTGCTTACATGAATGTAATTGAAAAGCTTGAATACTTGCATAAACTTACCATGGCCTCCTCTTCTAAATCTTCAAGTCTTGTCATCAACTTAAGAACTTAGATTAGAAGGCTTAAAACCTAAACTAGAATTAAAAAATTACAACCCAATTGAAGACTTAAATTGAAATTAAAACATAAACTAAACCTATTATAACCATTAAATAAAAATCATAAAAGCAAACTAGAACTCAGAAAAGCCAAAAATCACAAATTAGAAGGAGAAGAAGAGAAGAAATTTCACTAAGTGAATGAACAAAATTTACAAGAGAGGTCGGGGGTATTTATAGGGGAAAGGGGAGAAGAGAGAAGAGGGAAGTGTAAGAGAAATATTCCCTAAGAAAAGAGAATATTCTCTTCTCCTTCCTCCTTTACATTGCCTTGAATCTCAAGAAAAAAGAAAAAAAATAGAAAGAAGGAGAGAAAAGAATATTGTTTACATAAACCTTCTATTTCTATAAAAATAAATTTCTAATTCTAACTTGTGCTTCCTTTTCTTTGTAGATATCTTCTCCAAGCAATAAAATCAAAGCATCTTTGATTTTTCAACCTTCCATAGATGAGAAAATATCGTTCAAAATAAATTTATCCCAAGTGAAATTCCAGGAATGCCCTTGAAAAGTTGGAGGAGAGAGAGAGAGTGATGACTAGGATTCTACTCGACCAAATAACAAAATCCCCAATGTATCCTCTAAAAATCATGGGGCATTAAATGCAGCCCATAAAAATCGTGAACACCTTGTGGGCCTTCAAAATTAATGGAATCTAATGGCAATGTGGGTCCCTCCATATGGGTAGTAGACCTTCTCTCTCTTCAAGAATGCAAAATTATCGAAACGGCCCTATACTTGCAGTAGATATCCATCATTGCTTAGAAATATCTTCTATAATGTCAAAAATGTCCTTGGGCAGTGGTAGACTGACTATGGGCTTGCACTACAGCTCCTTTCTGACTCATTATCCTTTCTAGCTTGGGCTGAAAAAAATAATCAATTGTATGGTGGGTTAGATGAATGCGTACTTGCGTTCCGTCACGTTCAACTTGCTCCAAATTTAGTCCTCTTATAGCTATGGAAGAAAAAATGACACTTTACGTGTAACTTGGGACATGCAGCTCCCGATAGTCCAGAATAGCCCAAAACCTGAAAAACACAAGAAAACATCAAAGTAACTCTGTCCAATGTGGTAAAATGTATGTTTTATGCCCTAAAATTTCACATATAAATGTGCTCATCAGAGTGTCAAACTCTCACAGGGATTCTTCCCATCTGGGTTTTGGAGACCCATCTATAAATAGGACCCAAAACGTAGGAGGGAGGTAGGCTTCCACGTTTTTCACAGCCACCCCCTCCCACATTTTGGCTCTCCTTCTCTCTCTCTTGTGATTTCTTCTTCTTGCTCTCTAGTTTTGAGAGCTAAGGTTTTAGAAACCCAGATCTGGTTGGAGAAATATTCGGATTGGCTTGGAGAACCTTGGTAGCACCATTGGAGGTTTAGATCTGTCTGTTTAGAGTGCTTCTTGGAGGAAGAACCACTGTCTACTGGAGGAGCAACGCTTGAGGCTCACCAGGTTAGTAGTTCTTGATTAATTTCTTTTGTTTTAATTATTTAATGATTATGGGATGCGAAAGAAACTCAAATTGATTTATTTCCGCTACACATTCGAGTATGGGATGGATCCCTCTTGCCATGTGATGACTAGAGATGTATTTTTCTCTGTCCCTAATGTGTTTAAAAATTGCATGGGACACATGAGGGAAGGAGAAACCCTAACAGGGATGCACCAGGGTTCCCATGGGCGACCATGGGAAATCCTAAAATTAAAATGGGGCACCCATGGGACACCATGGGATAACCCAGGGCGTGTAATACCCTAATTGGTTTATAATTGGTTTCCCTAGGGAACCATGGTTTGATCCTTGGACCATAGTTTTGCCTACAGTGTGGTTTCAGAGCCACCTTTCCCACCCATGAATATTGAATAATTAATGGTTAATATGATTATCATGAGTGGGATGCAAGTTGGCATATGGGAGGTTAAATTATGGTTGTTGTAACAACCTTCCCATGTGCACATGGGTAGTTACAAGGTTGTTAGTGTAACAACCTACCCATGTGATGATGGATTCGATTATTATTTTGCTATTTTCAATTATTGAAACATGTATCCATGTAAGATGTGATTAATTATTTTTTTTTTGAAATTAATTTTTTATTCATGATTGTATGTGGGGGAGGGGCGCACGCTACCAACTCACTGCGCAGCCCTTCCCCCCTTACCCTACCTATGTGCGCATCCCCATTGCGGGCTGCGGGCCTGCAGGCTACTGTCCGTGGGCTGTAGTCTGTAGCCATGGGCTGCTGCCAGTGGGCCTTGTGCCTATAGGTTGCGCAAGGAGTGCCTGCAGCCTGCGCATGTGGGCTGCATGTACCTCCTTGAATCCCCTCCAGTTTGAATAAAAGAAAAAAAAAAAAAAGAAAAAAAAGGGATTTTTTCAAAACATAATTTTTTTTTATTTATTTTGTTTTGTTTTTGGAGGATGATGATGGGTAAAGGAATTCCCCCCTTCACCCACTTGCAATTAAAATGCGATTTTAATTTTATAGGCTTGGATACATGTTATCACATGTGATGTGGTGGTTCAATAATTGAAGGAATCCATGTTAATTTTTTATTGGTTTACTTGTGTTAATGCCCATGCATGAAATTATATTGTGATGTAATTATGGGAATGGCATTCTAATAAAATGGATGGATTGTTTATGTATGTGATACATGGGGTTATGGGTGGATGTGATGCTTCTCTCTCTTTCTCTCTCTCCCCCTATCTTTTTTATAAACAAATGTACTCCATCCCATGGGCAGCCCAAATGGTGGGTCAGTTTCTCCATGCACGGTTTCTTTATTATTTTGGAAGGAAAATGTATAGATTTTTCCTATGTTTCCATTGTAATTTTTAGAGGAGTTAGGACTCCCAGGGCATGTTGATGGTGATCCATATGTGGCACTCAAAGCTTATGGAGATGCAAATCACCTACTTTGAAGACATGATCTGGTGGAGGAGATGATCGAGGCGTGGCATCCATGGCATGGTTGATGCACCCAAGGTATTAGTTTATTTTTATTGGGAGGGTTACTTAATTGTTTCTAATAAAAATGCCGCCATCCCATAATCACCTTTACTTAATGTTGATTAATTATGAATGTTTAAATCTGTCCATGATATGTGAGAGTTGATTAATCCCTCTTTATTAATAATACATGTATGATATAGATTAGTCTTAATCGATAGACATGCCTATAGCCTCCTATTGAAGATAAATATAGAAAGTGTGTGATATGACCCCGCATAAGTCGACAGGACATTGCCAGGACCTCTGTCACACATTTATCTATATTTACCTCTATCTAGATACGTAGATACGTTAGGGTATGGATAGTGAGAGGGCACTGCGATAGTGGGTCATCTTTCATGATTCTAACTAATACAATAGGTAAGTACATGACTTAGGTGTATGTCAGCCAATAGGATCTGATCATGACACCCAGGTGGCCAAAAATATTGGAACCCCATGAGGCGGATAGCTTAGTCTACACTACCACGGTGTGTATAATGACTCCCGACAGGGTAAGTTATGCATGCAAGGGTTGTAGGTATCCAATTCATCTTTTGGGTCATGAGGGAGACCCAAATCATGAAAAACCATTGATATGTGTATGCTCAATTTTAATTTCAATGGTTGTTAATTAGCATGTGTTTTTACTTGTACATGTGCAGATAATTATACAATGGCTGCCGTTAATTCCAACCTGTTAACACTCATTAGCGAATACAAACTTAACGGTATAAACTATGTCAATTGGTATCGGAGCATTAAGTTGCTCCTGACTGCTGAAGGACTGTACACAGTTCTAGATGAACAAGTTCCTCCTCAACCTGACCCAAATAATTTTGAGGTAAATGAAGAGATACAGGATTTCCTCATGAGGGATTCCAAGGCATCGCTTTATATCCTAGGATCATTGGAAAAGTCAGTTCTGGACTCGATCAAGGATATACGCACTACTGGGGGTAAGATAGATAAGCTTGCTGAATTGTTCAACAGGCAGTTGACACATGCCCATTATGATGTGGTGAGTCAAATTCACAATACCAAGATGTCCCAGGGGACTCCAGTGATGGATCATGTAATGAAAATGATCAATTTGTTTGAAAAATTGGAATCCATAAGGACTGATTTCAGCCTGCGATACAAGACCGATGTGATCTTAGCGTCACTCACCCTTACCTATGAACCCTTTAAGATATCCTACAAGATGTCTGACAAGGAGATGGAGCTCACCGAGCTTGCTAATGCACTGGTAGAGGTTGAAGTGTCCTTGAAAAAGGACAAGGCTGAGCTCAATGCAACTGAGGCAAAGCCTTCTTCAAGTGGGAAGAAGAAGAAAAAGGGAAGTAAGGGTAAGACCCTGAAAACCAAGGGTGGAAAGTCTGATAATAAAGGCAAAGACAAGTGCTTCTATTGCAAGAAGGAGGGTCACTGGAAAAGGAACTGTTGTGCTTACCTGGAAAATTTGAAAGATAAGAAGCCAGATGAAACAGAGGCTGCTAAAGAAGGTACATGTGATGTTCACGTTCTTTATGAGTCTAATTTATCTTTTGAACCGACCAATTCTTGGTTGGTGGATAGTGGTTCCACTGTTCACATTTGCAATGATTTGCGAGGGTTCAAGGAGACAAAGAACCTGGAAAGAAATGAGGTGCTTCTTTGGATGGGCACTGGAACTGAGACCATGGCATTAGCTATGGGAACTTTTGTTTTGAATTTTAATTCTGCTTGTTTAGTTTTAAAGGATTGCTATTATGTACCCTCTTTTAAGAGGAAGATTATTTCAGTTTCAAAACTTGTTTTGGACGGGTATAGCTTTTCCTTTAATACTAAGTTAATTATTCGTTTTAATAATTCCATTGTGGTATCCGGTTATATGCAAAGTGGTTTGTATTTTCTAGATTGTCCTATTAGAATGAATGTTGTTTCAAATGTTGATTTGAAACGAAAAGCAGCTCCAGTGAACTCAACATACCTGTGACATCTAAGATTAGGTCACATTAATTTGGACCAAATCAGTAGATTGGAGAGGGATGGGCCCTTAGAAAGTCTGAGGGTGGAACCATTCCCCACCTGTGAGTCATGCCTTCAGGGCAAAATGACCAAGAAACCCTTTAGCAATAAAGGTGCTAGAGCCACAGATCTGTTGGAGTTGATACACACTAACGTGTGTGGACCCATAAACATACAAACAAGGTATGGGTATGAGTACTTTATCACATTCATCGATGATTATTCTAGATATGGTTACATATACTTGATGCGTAGGAAATCGAAAGCCTTTGATAAATTCAAAGAATTTTAAGCTGAGGTCGAAAGATAGCTCGATAAATGCATCAAGTCCTTACGATCAGATCGTGAAGGGGAGTATCTATTGGATGAATTTAAAGAATATCTCATATCACAAGGGATAGTTAGTCAACTAACTAATCCAGACACACCACAACAAAATGGTGTATCCGAACGACGTAATCGGACCCTATTGGATATGGTCCGAACGATGCTCACTTATAGTGAGCTGCCTCTTTCTTTCTGGGGGTACGCTTTAGAGACGGTAATTTATATCTTGAATAGGGTTCCATCCAAATCTGTAGCCAAGACACCCTTTGGGTTATGGAAAGGGCGCAAGCCCAGTATTCAACACCTTAGGGTATGGGGTTGCATAGCACATGTGCGAAAGCAACAGACAGACAAGTTGGAATCTAAGACTTCAAGATGCTATTTCTTGGGCTGCCCCAAAGGCACGATAGGCTATTATTTCTATGACCCGGTTGACCAAAAGGTCATTGTAAGTAAACACGTCACATTTCTTCCTATGACCCAGAGGTCCAAACCAGTAGTCATTAAAGAGCTATCAGATAGCTCAGAAACATCACTTCCAGAAGTGAGACCAATTGACATACCCGCTGAAATACCAACACCGGAAGAACCTCGACGCAGTGGGAGGACTATCAGACCACCCACTAGGCTTACTCTTCTAACCAAAGAGGAAACAGTGAAAGAGTTCCACATGGTATCGGTTGAATCGAATAATGATCCGATGACATGCTCTGAGGCTCTAAAGGATGTTAATGCCACTAGGTGGCTGGAGGCAATGCACTCTGAAATCGATTCGATGCATTCCAACAAGGTCTGGACTCTAGTCAATCCACCACTTGGCGTTAAGCCGATTGGATGTAAATGGATCTTCAAGAGGAAGAAAGGCGCAAATGGAAAGGTCGAAAGATTCAAAGCGAGACTAGTGGCAAAGGGCTATACCCAGAAAGAGGGTATAGACTATGAGGAAACCTTTTCACCAGTGGTGATGATGAAATCCATCAGGATTTTATTGGCTATCGCCGCACACTTTGATTATGAGATCTGGCAGATGGATGTGCAGACTGCATTTCTGAATGGGTTCCTGCAAGAGGAAATCTACATGGAACAGCCAGAGCGGTTCTCTTCCTAGGAGGAAGAAAGAAAGGTGTGCAAATTGCAGAGGTCCATTTATGGACTAAAGCAGGCTTCAAGGAGCTAGAACATCAGGTTTGATCAATCAATCAAATCGTTTGATTTTGATCAAAACATGGATGAACCATGCGTTTACAAGAAGATCAATGGGAGGGCAGTATGTTTTCTTGTTCTATACGTAGATGACATATTGCTGATTGGTAACGATGTAGGTTTTCTTTCATTAGTAAAATAGTGGTTATCCACAACGTTTTCGATGAAAGACCTTGGTGAAGCTAGCCATATCCTTGGGATCAAACTCGTAAGAGATCGCCAGAAAAGGATGCTAGGCTTGTCATAGGTTACCTATATAAACAAAGTCCTGGCCAGATTTAGCATGGAGAACTCCAGGAGGGGAAGTGTTCCCCTCCGACATGGAGTCAGTCTTTCTAGATCTCAATGTCCTCAGTCTCAGACAAACATTAAAGAGATGAAGAGGATTCCCCATGCCTCAGCATTAGGGAGTCTTATATACGCTATGTTGTGTACAAGGCCGGACATTTGCTATGTAGTAGGTATGGTAAGTCGTTATCAATCTAACCCTGGACGCGTGCATTGAAGTGCTGTCAAGAATATCCTTAAGTACCTGAGAAGGACTAAGAAATATTTCTTGGTTTTTGGATCTGATCAGTTGTCAGTATTGGGATACACAGATTTGGATTTCCAAACTGACAAGGATGACAGAAAATCCACGTTCAGGATGGTATATCTAATGGGTGAAGGTGTCATTGTGTGGCGGAGTGCGAAACAGAAGTCTACAGCCGATTCCACTACCGAAACAGAATACCTTGCAGCTTGTGATGCGGCAAAGGAAGGTGTTTGGCTGAGGAAATTCCTATCAGATTTGGAGGTAGTCCTTGACCTTGTCAATGGCCCCATTCCCCTGTTATGTGACAACAGAGGGGCCATTGCACAAGCTAAGGAGCCTAGGGCTCATCAGAGGAACAAGCACGTGTAGTGGAAGTATCACCTCATCAGAGAGATTATCCAGCAGGGCGACGTGAGTATCTCCAAAGTGGACACAACTGAAAATATGTCTGATGCCATGACAAAGGGTTTGTCACCAGGAGTGTTTGAGAAACACATGGAGGGAATGGGTTTAAAATGTATGGGGAATTGGCTTTAATGTACAAGAGGGAGTTTGTTGGACAAGAGTATATCCATCAAACCCGGTTCGGTCTGGTTCACCTTTATATTGAACATTTATACATTTTAGTTTGATATTGTCACATGTGATAAAACTTTTTGAGCATTATGTGTCCCTAAGTTTTACTTAAAATGGTAGTCACGACTAGGGTTTGGGTTGGGCACCCTTATCATATGGTCGTCGCATTGGGTATGCCTAGACATGTGATGTCAGGGTACGACTGCGAGTACTCACATGTTTGATGTGTGCATTGGCGAAGAATCTACTTTGTCGATTCCCTCATGTATTACTGCCAGATGTAGGAAAGGATAGACATGTGTCACCGACACCCTATGCCTGAGGGAACCCTATCACTGCAAAGTGTGACCGCATTCTTTGGTTCATCAATGACTGAGACTCAAGCGAGAATGCGTGAACACTTTGTGAGTGAAAGAGTTATCCAACATGGTCACCACTGCCCGATTGGGGAACACCATGATTGAGATTGTCTTTTTATGGTCGGATCAGAATCTGGATCTAGTGCCGTTGTGGAAATGGTTTTGCAAAAATCTATTTTACATAAAATGATAGATTATTTATAATTATTTGAACAAAGCGTTTTGTCGAGTTTTTGCAGGACCCGATCAGATGCACAGACTCTCGTATATGGACATGTACTATGGATTGGGGTTTGGCAGTACATGTGTACATGCCCTAGATTCCATAATGATGGTGTTGATTAGTGGGGGGTTGTATATGATAAATTGTTATCCTATAGGGAGTTATTTGGAATTTGCTATTTTAATTGGTTCTTTATTTAATTAATGGATATGGTGCTAATTGTAATTATCCATAGATATTAAATAAAGTAATTAATTAATATTTTCCCTATTAGATTATGTTTCTTCACCAAGCAAAGGACTCTGAGATAAACAGATAGAGCCTATCTGAGATAAACAGATAGAGTAAATTAGGAGAGAGAGTGTCAGACTCTCACAGGGATTCTTTCCATCTAGGGTTTGGAGACCCATCTATAAATAGGACCCAAAACGCAGGAGGGAGGCAGGCTTCCACGTTTTTCACAGCCACCCCCTCCCACGTTTTGGCTCTCCTCTCTCTCTTGTGATTTCTTCTTCTTGCTCTCTAGTTTTGAGAGCTAGGGTTTTAGAAACCTAGATCTGGTTGGAGAAATATTCGGATTGACTTGGAGAACCTTGGTAGCACCATTGGAGGTTCAGATCTATCTGTTTGGAGTGCTTCTTGGAGGAAGAACCACTGTCTATTGGAGGAGCAACACTTGAGGCTCACCTGGTTAACAATTCTTGATTTAATTCCTTTTTTTTTTAATTATTTAATATTTATGGAATGCGAAAGAAGCTCGAATCGATTTATTTTCACTGCGCATTCGAGTATGGGATGGATCCCCCTCCCACGTTTTTCACAGCCACCCCCTCCCACGTTTTGGCTCTCCTCTCTCTCTTGTGATTTCTTCTTCTTGCTCTCTAATTTTGAGAGCTAGGGTTTTAGAAACCTAGATCTGGTTGGAGAAATATTCGGATTGACTTGGAGAACCTTGGTAGCACCATTGGAGGTTCAGATCTATCTGTTTGGAGTGCTTCTTGGAGGAAGGACCACTGTCTATTGGAGGAGCAACACTTGAGGCTCACCTGGTTAACAATTCTTGATTTAATTCCTTTTTTTTTTAATTATTTAATATTTATGGAATGCGAAAGAAGCTCGAATCGATTTATTTTCACTGCGCATTCGAGTATGGGATGGATCCCTCTTGCCATGTGATGACTAGAGATGTATTTTTCTCTGTCCCTAATGTGTTCAAAAATTGCATGGGACACATGAGGGAAGGAGAAACCCTAACAGAAATGCACCAAGGTTCCCATGGGCAACCATGGAAAACCCTAAAATTAAAATGGGACACCCATGGGACACCATGGGATAACCCAGGGCGTGTAATACTCTAATTGGTTTATAATTGATTTTCCTAGGGAACCATGGTTTGATCCCTGGACCGTAGTTTTGCCTACAATAACAGGTTATAATGAAAACAAAAAAAAAAAATCAAATTAAAAATTATTTATCAAAGGCATTCGAGCCTAGGAAAGATTCGCTGAGATGGATAAAAGAGGGAGCAGAGAGATGCTCGATTCTTAAGTAATATTTGGTACTTATGTTTTTGACGTATTCTATATTTTTCCTCTTCAATCAAATCTATGGAATAAAATATAATAATTATGTTTGGTAATGATTACGAAGATTTTCATTTTAATATTAATTTGATTTCATTTTTCTTTCCTTTGTTTTCTTTGCAACTAGATGACTCCTATGCTTATAATAAGTTTGAAAGAAAAAAAAACATGAATCTCAATTGGATCGCCAAAAAAAAAAAAAAAAAAACAAGAGAGAACCATACAAGGGGGACTATTATGCAGTCAATGTAGGGAACCACATTTGATAGGTGGTAACCTATTGAGTTCCAAACTCATTCAATTGTCAACCTATCATTAGTCCATATGACTATGAATTATTGACATTATATATATAAATTCCCTAAAAAAAAAATAAACTCAATACGAATGCTGAAAAATCAAGAGAAAGAACCATATACGGTGGACTATGTGATTGATGTAGGGTACCACGTACGATAGGTATTAGGCCAGATTTGGTATGATTGTTCTATTTCAATTTTGAAATGATTTCATGAAATAGTCAACAAATAGATTTTTGGTCAAGGAATTGAAAATTTGTTTTGGTTGTATCAATATGAAATATTTCAAGAATAAAAAAAAATCCATTTGATAGTTCAATTTTTAAGAATAGATTCTACATATTTCTTTGGGAAGGGTATCAGTGGTGGTGGTGCTGTGGTGGCATGGAAGTGGTGGCGGGGTGGTGGTGGTAGCGGTGGAGGTGGCGGAGTGTTGGTGGCAATGGTGATAGCGAGGTGGTGGTGGTGAGACCATTAGGAGAAGAAAGGTGATGTTTTATTTTTAACATGAAATTACTATTTTGCGCAACAAATTTGACCATGTTCTCATTAAACAGCTCCTAAGCTGATTCAGAATTTCTATTCCATTTGATTTCTATTTCACTGAAATAAGGTGCAAAAATCATATCAAACAATATATGAAATAGAAATCGTCCCATTAAATTGAAATAGAAAACATACCAAATTAATCAAGCCTTAAGTCTGTCAAGCATGTTCTAAATCTATGAAAATCGTTACCCTTTCAAATCATTATTTAACATGGTTGAAAATATGGGCATGATAAAAAAAAGTTTTTTAGGCCAACATTGAAAAAAGAAAATATTTTGTGGGGGAGGGGCTGGGCTTGCACTCTTGGGGAAGATTGGTAAAAATTCCGCTCTTTAATTCCTTGATTCCGGTTGGAATTACTTTTTTCAGATTCCATGATTTTTTAGAGTAAAATCACTGTTTGGTATGCGCTTTTTTCTAAAATTCAACTTAGGATTACCATTGCTAGCTTCACCAAGAAGAATACATGATAAAGTTGTGGATTCAGATTTTGCTAAGCAAGTCCAACCAGAATGAATACCTTGATAGCAACCTCAAATCCTTCTTTGTGTTGATCTTGGCTCCACACAACATCAGAGTTGAGCTTTAAAAAAGAAAAGGGATCCCAGATACATCTCTCCCCTTAAGGAATTAGAATTCTTGAAAGATATGGTTACTTTTATGAAAATCGATTCCTAAATGAACCACTTTTTGAAAGTGGAATGAATAAAGACCGCAAGTGTAGCCATGAAATGTCAAAATGTAGTAGCATGCATATCATACCTTTGTGGTAGGCATCTATTCTGGATATATTGCTAAAAAGCCAAAAATTGCTTTTCCGGCGAATCCGCAAATAGTTCCAAGTAAAGCGCTCCCCCCAAAAAAATTGAAAGTAATTTAAAGAGATTCGTCAATAGGATTGTAGGAATGGAAGCTGGAGCACACTCCTTCAAGAATTATTTTTCAGGAGAGAAAACAATTAAAGGGGTTTGAATTTAATGTCAAAGTGTATCTATCAAATTCAATAATTAAATTGTTTAATTTATTTTATTATACATGATATTAACAGGTTATCATTGTCCTTAGATTTTCACTTAAACAGTATTTACGATTATGGATGGAATTGGGTACTCCATTAATGCATTTGTCACTTCTTTGGAATGGTGATTCTAAGACATAAGTGTGAGTGTATGTGTGTACATTGGATTGAATCACTTGAGAATGTTAAGTGGAATACTGTCAGGTATTTAAGCAATAAGATTCTCATAGATAGTATACGATTGGTCTCCTGATCTAAGAGGACCTTATCAGCGGATAGGCATTATGGATTTTGGTGTATCAACGGTTGATGTCTTCGGACTATATATCAAGGCACTGGATTCATGATGTTGAGTTGTGTATAAAAGAAATGCTCAATAAGGAATCCACTTCCTGTAATAGAGAATATCAAAGAGAGTGTGTATGTGAATAATTGGATGAATTTGAATCCAATGGTATATTTTGTAAATAGTTTATAAAAGTGTTTGAAATCAGTAATTAGTAATAATAATAATTTTCTAAATGCCTTTGGAATAATTTTTATGGTCCATTTCAACGGTACAAATTCTCTACACACGAAATTATGATTGTCTAAGGTAGGGACAATAATTAATGCCATGCGACCAGGACTGTTACGTGATGTTGTTAAAGTGGAGGGGCCTAAGCATAATTTAACTATTGTCATGGGAAAAATAAGAGTTATTTTCTCTTTTGATACATATATTGGTAAATAAATATTTAGGGAGAGTGTTCCTGCCCGGGAGTGTATCCTATGCCGACAGGAAACATCCAATGAGTGCCCCTAGAAAGGAAACATTTCAGGGGTAGAAAGGTCATTTTAAGGAAGGGGATGAGAGAGAGAAAGACACACAGGGGAGCGTAAGGCTACACTCCCAAATAGAGAACATTTTCTCATATATTTAAGGAAAAAAGAAGCCTGCCATGTTGCATGTTGCCTCTGCCTAAACATAGGAAGGGTGAACTGACCACCCCACCCCCCATAAATGAAAAATCCAACCTATGTTGGATGTCCAGCACATGTTCTCATTGGCCCATGTGCTGGTATAGGACCACACAGCCTAGCAGTGATCCCCCTATATTTTATTAGGAATTAAAGACATTATCCAATATTATATTAGAGGTAGATATCCTAATGGGATCCTACCTCTTCAATGTGGTATAATAAAACTGTTTTATTAAAGTTTGAATAAAAACAAATGGACTTGGTTTTCGTGTACGGTTGTGTATAAGAAGAATCTTTTACACTGATTTTTAGTAACCGTTAGATTAAAGTGTTTTAATCTAAACCATCCAAGGATAAAGTAATGGTTGATACTTCCTCAATACTGTTTCAAATACCTATAAAAAACTTTTGTATTTATCAACATGATTAAAAAAAAAAAAACGAAACAACTTCCTTTCGTTCTATGCAACTCTTTTTTTCAAATGCGTTCTCCTTACTGTTTATTTTTTGTCTTTCCTTTTTCTCTCAACAACAGTTCTTTTCCGGTGGACGTTTTTCTTGGTTATTCCTCCATACTGGTCGAAAGTGGAGACTTGAGACTCAGTCGGCGGAGACCTCTAACAAACGCAACTTCGTTACTAACTCCCTCACTAAACCCTTTCTTCTCCTTTTTCCCTTTTTCGGTATTTCTTCTCTCAAGCTTCAGCAATGTTTCTTTTCCGGCGATGTTTCTCTTGGTTTCTCTGTCTCTTGTCCTCCGTTGTTGGCGGTGTTAAAAGCAGAGAAGCACGTCCTCCTTCTGTGCAGCGAGACCATTCACCCATCACTCGCAGACATCATTACAGTGCGCTTTTTTGCGCCAATCTAGCTCTTGCATGATGCATCTCTCTCTCTTGCTTTTACGTTATTTTAAAAAAAAATATTTATTGGTTAATGGGATTGATTAATCGATAATAAAAGAGAGAAATGAAAAGGGAAAAAAAAGAAATTTTTTGTGTTAAGTTGAAGTTTAAAAGCCAAAGGGTACGGGACAACAGGTTATTAAACGGTTTGGGCGGAGCCGTGAGTTGCATAAGAGGGGAGATACGGGCAGGAGGGAAAGGGAATGAGGATGGGCAAAATTCCATCACAAATGAAACCCTTATTGCCTGGCCAGAGGTAAGAGGGATTGGGCGGAGCCAAGTTGCAGTGAGGAGAAAGTATTTGATAAAGGTAAGGAAGTTGTTTTGTTTTTTGTTTTAATCATGTTGATAAATACAAAAGTCTTTTACACGTATTTAAAAAAATAACTAAAAGGTAACCATTTAGGAGAAGTATCTACCATTACTTTATCATTGGATGGTTCAGATTAAAACACTTTAATTTAATGGTTACTAAAAATCAGTGTAAAAGATTCCTCTTATACACGACCGTGCATGAAACTTTTTGTCAAAACAAATTTTCAAGAGGTGAGGAAGGGTCCATGGTGGGCTCTATATATATATATATATATATATATATATATATGGCAATGGAATTAGCTACCACATCTAACCGTCCCTACATTTTCGATCTCCCTCTCTAATTAATTAATTAGTCACATTAAATTAATATTATCCCGCTGCATTCTTGAACTTATTCCAAAAATTGGTATAAGAGCTAAGTTCCTTAGGGTACTATGCATGTGATACTCAAGGTACTTGTTCTCCCTTTCCAATTGTTGAAAATTTTTCTTATACCCTACACAGACGTGAGGTTTGATCATAGGGGTGTTATTGGATTTATTGCATTTGATGTATGTGTACATCAAACTCAATTTAATTTGATTAAATTAATTAATTGTATTTCTTATGTTGTGTGCTTATTATAATTGTTATACTTCGTGAAACATCCCAATAGTACCGCTACTTGTTCACAACTATGGACATACTTGAGCATTCTGTTCTTGGGTTGCCGTATTATATGTATCCCCAATTAAGATTGGGTAGAAATATAAATATGGGGCACTTTGATGTTTTGAACATTGATCCATTTGAAATTTTTGATGGTTCACCGTCGGATGTTTTGACAACATGAATTTTTGGTAGTTATTTTTTCTTATACTTGAGAGGTTCTTATGGTTTTTTACCCAAAAAAAAAGAAAGAATCACTTATGGTTACAATTATATTTTGTGCTCTTGTAGTGAGTCAATGCTGGTTGATATCTACCGACAAGCCTGACCACACATCGGTTGCTGCGGCGTACACAGTATGGATAGTGATTGAGGTGAAACTCAATAAGGTTACCACTGCTCGTTAAAGGAGAACATCCAATTTAGTGAGTTGTCGGACTGTGATTGGTTGAAACTCCGAGCCTAGGTAGTTGTTTTTGTAAAGGGTTTGCAAAAGTACTTTTATTAGATTATATTAAATTAAATATATTTGAAAAAAGTGTTTAAAATTGTTTTTAGTCCAGTCACTGGTCATGAGACTCCTTTAGTTAATTACAGTAGAGCCGTTTACATAACGATGATTTTTGTACCATAGTTGCAAGTCCATTGTGGATGTTGGTTGTGGTGTGGAAAAAATATAATGAAAATATCTACCATTAGGGGTTTTCAAGTTATAACTTTTGTACAGATGTCCTTTTGTGGAATTAAGGATACATTAAGAGACAACCCTTTTTTATCACACCATTTGGCGTGATCTTGTCAGTTAGATTGTAATCTCCTAGGTAAGCTTCTTTTTATATAAGAAAAATTTGGCTCAAATCCTAATTGCACTAAGCATTACTTTGCACAATATTCTCTTACAGAATTAAAGAAGAAAAAGAGAAAAGAAAGTATTCTTCTTCCTCAAGCAAGGGTTTCTGCTATTGGAGTGATGCAATATTCGAACGAAGTTTATGACCTCGTGCTGCATTCCTTTAGAGGAACGTGCCACTTGTTCATTTTAGGTAGCCTACCAAACCCAATATTGATTTGTTATCACATGTGTTCATCGAGATTTTGGTGCCATTAAATTTTGTAATGTATCTCATATCGTGTCGCTTCCGTTGCCGCTAACAAGGGGATTAGTCACATTAAATTTATATTTTCTGTTGTGTTCTTGAAATTGTACCAACAATTGGAACGTGCTTGACTCTCCCCACACCCTCTTGCACATGGCTGAAACCCATCCTTGGTTCTCCGTTGCACGGGCAGGCTGCTGTGTATCAGAAGGCCAGCAGGTACCCCCTCATCTTTTCCCAGCCCAGCTCATGGTGTTCAAGTCCCAGTGAGTGCCCACCGCAGCTCAACCCCATGCATGCATACATCAAGCCGCCCGCATGCAGGCAGACCACATGGCCCGCGTGCAGGCTGCCTTGGCCACCCCATGCAGGCAAGCCTAGACTGCCCCAATCTCTTCTCAGTACCCGCAGCCTGAGGGTGGTGACTCTTCTTGTTGCCGGTGGTCTTCCTCTCTGTGAGATCCTATAACTGTTGGTCAAACAACGGTTTAGGGATCAAGCCATGGTTCCCTAGGGAAACCAATATACTACAAAATTAGGGTTTTGCACGCCCTGGGTTATCCCATGGTGTCCCATGGGTGCCCCATTAAATTTTAGGGTTTCCCATGGTCGCCCATGGGAACCCTAGTGCATCCCTATTACCCTATTGCGTCCCATAAAATTAATTATCACAATAGGGACGGAGAAATTCATCTCTAGTCAATCACATGGCAAGAGGGATCCATCCCATACTCGAATGCGCAACGGAATTAAATCGATTCGAGTTTCTTTCGCATCCCATAAATATTAATAATCAATAAACGGAAGGAATTAATAAAGAACTGCTAACCTGGTGAGCCTCAAGTGTTGCTCCTCCAATAGACAGTGGTTCTTCCTCCAGTGAGTGCTCCAAGCAAACAGATCTGAACCTCCAATGGTGCTACCAAGGTTCTACACGCCAATCCCAGATGCCCTCAAACTCCTCAGCACAGATCTAGGGTTTCACAAATCCTAACTCTCAAACACAGGTGAAAGAAGCAAGAAGAAGAAGAGAGATCACAAGAGGGAGAGAGACAGAAACCAAAAACACAGGAGAGAGAGTGTCTGCTCAAAAATGTGGAGAGCTACTCTTCCCTCCTGCGTGTTGGTCCCCTATTTATAATAATAGGGTTTAATTAAATCCTAGATAGATTTAATAGAGCCCTAGTGAGAGTCTGACTCTCTCTCTCTCTCAGTCTGGTAGTTCTGTTTAAACTCAAAGTGCTACACAGGTGAAGAAGCAGAATCTAATAGGGAAAGTATTAATTAGATTCTTTATTTAATTATTAATGGATAATTATAATTAGCACCAAATCCATTAATTAAATAAAGAACCAATTAAATTAGTAAATTCCAAATAACTCCCTATATGATAACAATTTATCATATACAACCGCCCCCACTAATCAACACCATCATTATGGAATCTAGGGCATGTACACATGTACTGCCAAACCCCAATCCATAGTACATGTCCATATAAGAGCGTCTGTGCATCTGATCGGGTCCCGCAAACTTGATTAAACACTTTATTTAAAATAACTATAAATAATGTATCATTTTATGTAAAAAAGATTTTTGCAAAACCATTTCCAAAACGGTACTGGATTCAGATTCTGATCCGACCATGCACAGACAGTCTCTATCTTGATGTTCCCCAATCGGGCAGTGGTGACCGTGTTGGATAACTCCTTCACTCACAAAGTGTTCATGCATTCCCAGAACATCGGCTTTGACTCGCTTGAGTCTCAATCATTGATGAACCAAAGAATGCGATCACACTTTACAAAGTGATGGGGTTCCCTCAGTAGTGGTGTCGGTGACACATGTCTATCCCTTCATACATCGGCAGTAATACATGAGGGAATCGACAAAGTAGATTCTTCGCCAATGCACACATCAAACATCAAACATGTGAGCACTCGCATTCGTACCCTGACATCACATGTCTAGGCATACCCAATGCGACGACCATATGATAAGGGTGCCCAGCCCAAACCCTAGTCGTGACTACCATTTTAAGTAAAACTTAGGGACACATAATGCTCAAAAAGTTTATATCGCATGTGACAATATCAAACTAAAATGTATAAATGTTCAATACAAAGGTGAATCCCGGGTTGAACTGGACCGGATCGGGTTTGATGGAGACACACTTGTCCAACAATCTCCCACTTGTACATCAAAGCCAATTCCCCATACATTTAAAACCCATGCCCTCCATGTGTTTCTCAAACACACCTGGTGACAAAACCTTTGTCATGGCATCAGAAACATTTTCAGTTGTGTCCACTTTAGAGATACTCACGTCACCCTGCTGGATAATCTCTCTGATGAGGTGATACTTCCGCTGCACGTGCTTGTCCCTCTGATGAGCTCTAGGCTCCTTAGCTTGTGCAATGGCCCCTCTGTTGTCACATAACAGGGGAATAGAGCCATTGGCAAGATCAGGGACTACCTCCAAATCGGATAGGAATTTCCTCAACCAAACACCTTCTTTTGCTGCATCACAAGCTGCAAGGTATTCTGCTTCGGTAGTAGAATCGGTTGTAGACTTTTGTTTCGCACTCCGTCATACAATGACACCTCCACCCATTAGATATACCATCCCGGACGTGGATTTTCTGTCATCCTTGTCAGTTTGAAAATCTGAATCTGTGTATCCCAATACTGACAACTGATCAGATCCAAAAACCAAGAAATATTCTTAGTCCTTCTCAGGTACTTGAGGATATTCTTGACAGCACTCCAGTGCTCGCGTCCAGGGTTAGATTGATAACAACTTACCATACCTACTGCATAGCAAATGTCCGGCCTCGTACACAACATATCGTACATAAGACTCCCTACTGCTGAGGCATAGGGAATCCTCTTCATTTCTTCAATGTCTGTCTGAGAGTGAGGGCATTGAGATCTGGAGAGATTGACTCCATGTCTGAAGGGAACACTTCCCCTCTTGGAGTTCTCCATACTAAATCTGGCCAGGACTTTGCCTGTATAGGTAACCTGTGACAAGCCTAGCATTCTTTTCTAGTGATCTCTTACGAGTTTGATCCCAAGGATATAGCTAGCTTCATCAAGGTCTTCCATTGAAAATGTTGTGGATAACCACTGTTTTACTGACGAATGAAAACCTACATCGTTACCAATCAGCAATATGTCATTTAGGTATAAAACAAGAAAACATACTGCCCTCCCACTGATCTTTTTGTAAATGCATGGTTCATCCATGTTTTGATCAAAACCAAATGATTTGATTGATTGATCAAACCTGATGTTCCAGCTCCTGGAAGCCTGCTTCAGCCCATAAATGGACCTCTACAATTTGCACACCTTTCTTTCTTCCTCCAAGGAAGAGAACCCCTCTGGCTGTTCCATGTAGATTTCCTCTTGAAGGAACCCATTTAGAAATGCAGTCTGCACATCCATCTACCAGATCTCATAATCAAAGTGTGCGGCGATGGCCAATAAAATCCTGATGGATTTCATCATCGCTACTGGTGAAAAGGTTTTCTCATAGTCTATACTCTCTTTCTGGGTATAACCCTTTGCCACCAAAGTGTGCGGCGATGGCTAATAAAATCCTGATGGATTTCATCATCACTACTGGTGAAAAGGTTTCCTCATAGTCTATACTCTCTTTCTGGGTATAACCCTTTGCTACCAGTCTCGCTTTGAATCTCTCGACCTTTCCATCTGCGTCCTTCTTCCTCTTGAAGATCCATTTACATCCAATCGGCTTGACGCCAAGTGGTGGATTGACTAGAGTCTAGACCTTGTTGGAATGCATCGAATCCATTTCAAAGCGCATTGCTTCCAGCCACCTAGTGGCATTGACATCCTTTAGAGCCTCAGAGTATGTCATCGGATCATCATCCGATTCAACCGATACCATGTGGAACTCTTCCACTGTTTCCTCTTCGGTTAGAAGAGTAAGCCTGGTGGGTGGTCTAATAGTCCTCCCACTGCGTCGAGGTTCTTCAGGTGTTGGTATTTTAGTGGGTATGTCAATTGGTCTCACTTCAGGAAGTGACATTTCTGAGCCATTTGATAGCTCCTTAATGACTACTGGTTCGGACCTCTGGGTCATCATTTCTTCCTCCAAAAATATGACGTGTTTGCTTACAATGACCTTTTGGTCAACCGGGTCATAGAAATAATAGCCTATCGTGCCTTTGGGGTAGCCTAAGAAATTGCATCTCAAAGTCTTGGATTCCAACTTGTCTGTCTGTTGCTTTCGCACATGTGCTATGCAACCCCATACCCTAAGTTGTTGAATACTGGGCTTTCGCCCTTTCCACAACTGAAAGGGTGTCTTGGCTACAGACTTAGATGGAACCCTATTTAAGATATATATCGCCGTCTCTAAAGCGTACCCCCAGAAAGAAAGAGGCAGCTCACTATAAGTGAGCATCGTCCGGACCATATCCAATAGGGTCCGATTGTGTCGTTCGGATACACCATTTTGTTGTGGTGTGCCTGGATTAGTTAGCTGACTAACTATCCCTTGGGATATGAGATGATCTTTAAATTCATCCGATAGATACTCCCCTCCACGATTTGATCGTAAGGACTTGATGCGTTTATCGAGCTATCTTTCAACCTCGGCTTGGAATTCTTTGAATTTATCAAAGGCTTCCGATTTCCTACACATCAAGTATATGTAACCATATCTTGAGTAATCATCGGTGAATGTGATAAAGTACTCATACCCATATCTTGCTTGTATGTTTATGGGTCCACACACGTCAGTATGTATCAACTCTAATAGATCTGTGGCTCTAGCACCTTTATTGCTAAAGGGTTTCTTGGTCATTTTGCCCTGAAGGCATGACTCACATGTGGGGAATGGTTCCACCCTCAGACTCTCTAAGGGTCCATCCCTCACTAATCTACTGATTCGGTCCACATTGATGTGACCTAATCTTATATGCCATAGGTATGTTGAGTTCACTGGAGCTGCTTTCCGTTTCAAATCAACATTTGAAACAACATTCGTTCTAACAGGGCATTCTAGAAAATACAAACCACTTTACATATAACCGGATGCCACAAAGGAATTATGAAAACGAATAATTAACTTAGTATTAAAGGAAAAGCTATACCCGTCCAAAACAAGTTTTGAAACTGAAATAATCTTCCTCTTAAAAGAGGGTACATAATAGCAATCCTTTAAAACTAAACAAGCAGAACAAAAATTCAAAATAAAAGTTCCAACAGCCATTGCCATGGTCTAGCTCCAGTGCCCATCCGAAGACGTATCTCATTTCTTTCCAGGTTCCTTGTCTCCTTGAATCCCTGCAAATCATTACAAATGTGAACAGTGGAACCACTACCCACCAACCAATAATTGGTCGGTTCAAAAGATAAATTAGACTCATAAATAACGTGAACATCACATGTACCTTCTTTAGCAGCCTTTGTGCAGAAGTGAGTGACGCTAAGATCACATCAGTCTTGTATCGTAGGCTGAAATCAGTCCCCATGGATTCCAGTTTTTCAAACAGATTGATCATTTTCATTATATGATCCATCACTGGAGTCTCCTGGGATATCTTGGAGTTATGGATTTGACTCACCGCATTAGAATGTGCGTGTGTCAACTGCCTATTGAATAATTCAGCAAGCTTATCCATTTTACCCCCAACAGTGCGTATATCCTTGACCGAGTCTACAACTGACTTTTCCAACGATCCTAGGATATAGAGTGATGCCTTGGAATCCCTCATGAGGAACTCCTGCATCTCTTCATTTGTCTCAAAATCGTTCGGATCGGGTTGAGGAGGAACTTGTTCATCTAGAACTGTGTACAGTCCTTCAGCAGTCAAGAGCAACTTAATGCTCCGGTACCAATCGACATAGTTTGTACCATTAAGTTTGTATTCGCTAATGAGTGTTAACAGGTTGGAATTAACGGCAACCATCATATATTAATCTACACATGCACAAGTAAATAACCACATGCCAATTAATGATCATTGAAAATAATAAATTGAGCACACACATCAATGGTCTTTCATGATTTGGGTTTCCCTCATAACCCAAAAGATGAATTGGATACCTACAACCCTTGCATGCATAACTTACCCTGTCGGGAGTCATTATACACACCATGGTAGTGTGGACTAAGCTGTCCGCCTCATGGGCTTCCAATATTCTCGGCCACCTGGGTGCCATGTCCAGATCCTGTCGGCTGACACACACCCAAGTCATGTACTTACCTATCGCATTAGTTAGAATCATGGAATCATGAAAGATGACCCACTGTCGCAGTGCCCTCTCACTATCCATACCCTAACGTATCCCGATAGAGGTAAATATAGATAAATGTGACAGTGGTCCTGGCAATGTCCTGCCGGCGTATGCGAGGCATATCACACAATCTCTACATTTATCTTCAATAGGAGGCCATAGACATGTCTACCGATTAAGACTAGTCCATATCATACATGTATTATGATTAAAGAGGGATTAAGCAACTCCCACATACATATCATGGATGGAATAAAATAACATAATTAATCAACATTAATTAAAAGTGATTATGGGATGGCAGCATTTTTATCAGAAGCAATTAAAGAACCCTCCCAATAAAAATAAAACTAATAACTTTGGGTGCATTTATCATGCCATGGATGCCACGCCTCGATCATCTCCTCCGCCCGATCACGTCTTTAAAGTAGGTGACTTGCATCTCCATAAGCTTTGAGCGCCACATGTGGATCACCATCTACATGCCCTGGGAGTCTTAACTCCTCTAAAATTATAATGGAAACCTAGGAAAAATTCTATACACTTTCCTTTTCATAATAATAAAGAAACCCCGCATGGAGAAAACAATCCACCATTTGGGCTGCCCATGGGGTGGAGTACATTTGTTTATAAAAAAGATAGGGGGAGAGAGAGAAAGAGAGAGAAGCATCACATCCACCCATAACCCCATGTATCACATACATAAATAATCCTTCCATTTTATTAGAATGCCATTCCCATAATCACATCATAATATAATTTCATGCATGGGCATTAAAGCAAGAAAACTAATAAAAATTACATGGATTCCTTCAATCATTGAACCACCACATCACATGTGATAACATGTATCCAAACCCATAAAATTAAAATCATAATTTTAATAGTAAGTGGGTGGAGGGAAGGATCCCATCACCCATCTTCTTCGTCCCAAAAACAAAACAAATTAATAAAAATTCTATTTTTTTTAATTTTTTTTTTAATGTTAAACTAGAGGAAAAACAAAGGGATGCATGTAGCCCATATACGCAGGCTGCAGGCACTCCCTGCGCAAACCATAGGCACAAGGCCCACGGACAGCAGCCTTGGGCTGCAGGTCGCAGGCCTCGCTGCCCGTAGGCTAAAGCCCACGGACAGCAATGCTGCAGCCTGCAACCAGCAAGCTTGCCGCCCACGCGCAGATCCTCAAGGGGATGCGCACAAGGGTAGGTTCATGGGGGAGGGCGTGCGCAGAGGCTTGATAGCGTGCGCTCCCCCCCCCCCCACCAAAAAACATATAGAACATGATTAAAAATTTTAAAATTAAAAATTAGTAATCACAACCTAATTGGATACATGCTTCAATAATTGGAATAAATAAAACAAACCAAATCCATCATCACATGGGTAGGTTGTTACACTAACAACCTTGTAACTACCCATGTGCAAATGGGAAAGTTGTTACAACAATCATAATTTTAACCACCCATGTGCAACTTGCATCCCACTCATGACAATCATATTAATCCATTAATTATTCACTATTCATGGGTGGGAAAGGTGGCTCTGATACCACACTGTTGGTTAAACAACGGTCCAGGGATCAAGCCATGGTTCCCTAGGGAAACCAATATACTACAAAATTAGGGTTTTGCACGCCTTGGGTTATCCCATGGTGTCCCATGGGTGCCCCATTAAATTTTAGAGTTTCCCATGGTCGCCCATGGGAACCCTGGTGCATCCCTATTAGGGTTTCTCCTTCCCTATTGCGTCCCATAAAATTAATTATCACAATAGGGACGGAGAAATTCATCTCTAGTCCATCACATGGCAAGAGGGATCCATCCCACACTCGAATGCG
Organism: Telopea speciosissima; assembly: GCF_018873765.1. Taxonomy (NCBI): domain Eukaryota; kingdom Viridiplantae; phylum Streptophyta; class Magnoliopsida; order Proteales; family Proteaceae; genus Telopea; species Telopea speciosissima. The sequence continues at coordinate 16,618,753 of NC_057921.1, forward strand.
CAGCGGAATTAAATCGATTTGAGTTTCTTTCGCATCCCATAAATATTAATAATCAATAAACAGAAAGAATTAATAAAGAACTGCTAACCTGGTGAGCCTCAAGTGTTGCTCCTCCAATAGACAGTGGTTCTTCCTCCAGTGAGCGCTCCAAGCAAACAGATCTGAACCTCCAATGGTGCTACCAAGGTTCTACACGCCAATCCCAGATGCCCTCAAACTCCTCAGCACAGATCTAGGGTTTCACAAACCCTAACTCTCAAACACAGGTGAAAGAAGCAAGAAGAAGAAGAGAGATCACAAGAGGGAGAGAGAGAGAAATCAAAAACACAGGAGAGAGAGTGTCTGCTCAAAAATGTGGAGAGCTACTCTTCCCTCCTGCGTGTTGGTCTCCTATTTATAATAATAGGGTTTAATTAAATCCTAGATAGATTTAATAGAGCCCTAGTGAGAGTCTGACTCTCTCTCTCTCAGTCTGACAGTTCTGTTTAAACTCAAAGTGCTACACAGGTGAAGAAGCAGAATCTAATAGGGAAAGTATTAATTAGATTTTTTATTTAATTATTAATGGATAATTATAATTAGCACCAAATCCATTAATTAAATAAAGAGCCAATTAAATTAGCAAATTCCAAATAACTCCCTATATGATAACAATTTATCATATACAATCCCCCCCCCCCCCCCACTAATCAACACCATCATTATGGAATCTAGGGCATGTACACATGTACATGTCCATATAAGAGCGTCTGTGCATCTAATCGGGTCCCGCAAAACTCGATTAAACACTTTATTTAAAATAACTATAAATAATGTATCATTTTATGTAAAAAAGATTTTTGCAAAATCATTTCCAAAACGGTACTGGATCCAGATTTTGATTCGACCATGCACAAACAGTCTCTACCTTGGGGTTCCCCAATCGGGCAGTGGTGACCGTGTTGGATAACTCCTTCACTCACAAAGTGTTCACGCATTCCCAGAACACCGGCTTTGACTCGCTTGAGTCTCAGTCATTGATGAACCAAAGAATGCGATCACACTTTGCAGTGATAGGGTTCCCTCATGTACAGGGTGTCGGTGACACATGTCTATCCCTTCATACATCTGGCAATAATACATGAGGGAATCGACAAAGTAGATTCTTCGCCAATGCACACATCAAACATCAAACATGTGAGCACTCGCATTCGTACCCTGACATCACATGTCTAGGCATACCCAATGCGACGACCATATGATAAGGGTGCCCAGCCCAAACCCTAGTTGTGACCTTAGTTAGTAAATACGCGTACCCGAATTTTTAAACGTATAATACTCCCGTCCCTGTATTTTCCTATATTTTTATTAAAAAATGCATTTTTTAATCGATCGAGTATTATATTGGTATAATACGCGTATTATACTTATTATACATTTTTTTTAAAATAAAAAAAAAATACTCAAAAGATTATAATTTAGGAAAACGATTTCACTTTCCCTTTCGTCCCTTTCGATTTGCGTTGAACATCCAACCGTAGTAGGCAACAGTAGCCGCACTCCATCTCCAATCATCCTCCCCATCTCCGTTCAACAAAGCGGCACTTAAGTCTTGTACTCTCCTCTTGTTTCTCTGGTCTTTGAACTTTGATGGTGGTAATGAAGCAAATGAATCTGGTGTGATATTGGCGAGAACGGCTCAATCTCTATTCTATTTTATTCTTGTTTTTCAGTTTCTTGTAGCTAATGTGTACAGTGGAGATCCATATCTGGAACTCTCCCTCTTGTCTTGTGTTGGTTAATTAGTGGGAAGTGGGAACTCATCCCCCTTCACAAGAACACATCTGGTTAAAAATATATGGTTATCTCATTGTAGATAATAAGAAATGTAATGTTGGAAGAATGATTTAATGATAAGGTAATCAACTTGCTCATCTCATTTTCAGACAATCTACATTCATTTCTTGTAGATTATTGATATTTTAGTATGTTAAATGATAATCTTAGAGATGTTATATAGCATATTATATTATTGTGTTTATTTTAGTTCATAAAATCATGATATTATTTTGTTTATTAGGTGATGAATGCATGTTATATAATGAATATATGTCCGTTTTTTTAAAAGTATTATTGCCGTCTATGCCATATTATACCCGTATTAAACGCATACCGTATTATTACCGTATGCATTTTATGAAGCCGGATTTTTGAAAAGTATTATTACCGTCTAGTCCGTTTAATTGTCATACGTATCCGTTCCCGTTCAATTGCCGTTCCCGAACTTACTAAGGTCGTGACTATCATTTTAAGTAAAACTTAGGGACACATAATGCTCAAAAAGTTTATATCGCATGTGACAATATCAAACTAAAATGTATAAATGTTCAATACAAAGGTGAATCGGGTTGAACCGGACCGAACCGGGTTTGATGGACACACACTTGTCCAACAATGACATGCAAGAGTGGTGTTTTGATAAAAAAGAAACAAAAAGCACAACAGAGATGAATGCTCTCGGGAATCTTCGTCAGGCACCGGCACCAGCCGGTTGACCAGCTCTTCTTCTGCTAGCCAGAAAACAAGCACATGAAGGAAAACAGTGCATGCGAGTTGTGGGGAAAAACAAAACCTTTACAAATCAAAACATACATTGAGGTGTTTTGAATCTTAAACTGTTTTACAAACCTTTATAATACAACAATTAGTCTAGCTAGAAAATTAGATTCCCATAGAAGAAACCAATTACCGCATCTTAATTGAAACTAAATCTTGTACTTCAGGTTGAGGTCTCGATTACTAATGGTCATGGACATTAAATGATGCAGTCATGCAAATCCGGTAGTGGCTATGGATCTCCATTGAATTATTCTGTTTGGATTCTCACAATCCAAACTATCCCTTGAACTGCCCAAGACACCAAATGAACTCCAGCATTCATTACGGAAGGGGACAAGGGCAAACATTCAAACACAATTCAAGGAAATGCAGTGCAACTAGTCTACATATTAATACAGATTATACAAATTGTTAATAAATAGAAGTGTAAACATCCTTTCATTGATAGGATAGTAAGAACTCATTCCATTACCTTACTGTAGTGTATCAAACATCCGTCAAACTGAACCATGGGATTCAGCCCCAGAAGAACATCAGATATGGCCTGAGAAGCATTGCTGAAATAGAAAGGATGATGTATAACAACTTTATGAGGATGAGTAGAAACCTGTTTATCTGATTCCAATCAGTAATGACTCGAAGAGAAGCCTAAGAAGAATTCCTTTCTGCTTGTTCTGAAGCAGTTGCAAGCCCTTGCAACATTCTTACTATTTCAGTTGTGTCTTCCAAAAAATACTTTGCCTTACTGGGCTTCTGACCAACAGTGCAAGCAAACACTTCAGCCACTGGAGAGAGAGATGGGCCTGCCATGGCACTCGTGATGACCTCAAACATGTCCTCATCTGACCGATCATCACCGATACACAACACAAAATCTGGAAGCATTCCCTTTAGTTGCATTGTTGCCAAGAGATGTGCAGCCACAATGCCCTTGCTGACACCCTGTGGAGCAATATAATAAATATGAATAACTTGAGATTCACAGCATTCTGAACTCTTCTTTTTCTTTGCAATAATTCCAGCTTAAAAGCATTATCCTTTCTGTAAGCAATACATTGAGGAAAATACTGAAGTTTAACCTCTAGATTTACTATTGATAAGCCTCTCATACAATATATTCATCAATTGTAATGACAAAGAATGGAAATCAAAATATTTAGTACTAACCTGAGGTTTAACTTCAACAATATGTTGTCCACTCTTAACAGAGACCGGCTCATTGGCAAGAACACTTTCAAGGTGATGAAGAAGTTCTTTAGCTTGACATGAACCAAAATCTGGATCAGCATATTGGTAATGCCAAACAAGTGCACTCTCTTTGGTCTCTATCCCTGAACCATCAGTTGCCTCAGTGTACTGCTGCATCACAGGCTCCGCAATATGTTTCCAATCAAAATCCACTACGGGCACACAAGTTTCCCATTCCTCATCTTGATTTGTCCTGAAGAGGATTTTTTCGCAACATGGATTTACAATTGAAGGTTCAAAGAACATACAGAAAATAAAAATAAAAATAAAAAAATGAACATACAATACTTGACTTTCTTGATTATTTTACTTTTGGATCAAATAACAGACAAAAGTAAAACTGAAGATCTGATGAGATAACTAAATACAAGTGGCATATAATTAAGGAGATCCCAATCATTCAAATGTTCAACCCAACCCATAGAACTCCTTGATAAATAAGAAATATACAAATAAGTCCAACAGAAGCACTCCGTAACCAATGTAACAGATCAAAGCAGAATTTAGTAGGTCTAGTTGGAGAACCCCCTATGGGAACTCAAATAAAGTGCCATTTTTGGATCTAAACCGATTGAGAAACTAGAACAAACAAAATTGATGTCAAGGAGCTCAATATATAGATGCATACCTCATGAAGTAACCATGCTCTGCTGCAATTCCAAGTTTTTTGCAAGAAGTAAACCATTCTGTCAGTGTCTTCTTGTCTCTTCCACTAACAAGGAAGACAACATTCTTTGTATCTCTGCACAGGCTGTTCAAGATGTTAATAGCCTCAGGATTTGGTGTTTTATTGATTGATGTCTTTGGCATCATTGTACCATCATAATCTAAGAGAATTGCCCGGTTCTTGGTTCTCTTGTAAGCAGAAACTATATGGTCAACTGAAAGCTTCCTGAAATTTGGATCAAGTGCAATTACCCTAAAACCTAAACCAAAACCAATACCCCAGCATCTCCTCCTTTCATGGTCCTTACATGCCCTTTGGAGATCTTGTAGAAAACTCTGTGCCCAGTACCCAACATCGTGTGTGCTTATGTACCTGTAGTGCTTTTCATGCCGTAATTGTTTCTCAGATTCTGGAATTACTAAAGCAGAATCCATTGCTTCAGCTACTGCATCAATGTTCCATGGGTTGACACGGATGGCCCCACTAAGAGATGGCGAGCACCCAATGAACTCAGATACAACTAGCATGCTCTTCTTTGGAGCTGATGGGTCCAGTTGCAAGGTGTTATCTAGTTTCTCATTTCCTTGCCGGCTTATAATGTATTCATAAGGTATAAGATTCATTCCATCTCTCACTGCCGTGACGAGGCAACACTCAGAGATCACGTAATAAGAAATTCTCTCATAGAACTGCAGTGGGGTATCAATCAGAATGATAGGGTTGTAGCCTGGCCTCCCGAATCTTTCATTAATCCTCTTTGCTGTGGAATAAGTTTCAGATTGGACCTCCTGTACATCTCTCCCTCTGCTTCTTGCAGGATTTGCAATTTGAACCAACACAACTTTCCCCCTACAATCAGGGTGTTGTACAAGCAACTGCTCCATGGCCAACAGTTTCAAGCTTATCCCTTTGAAGATGTCCATGTCATCCACCCCAAGTAAAACCATCTGACCCCTAAACTGTTCTCGTAGTTCTGCAACCCGAGCTTCAGTTTCAGGAAGATTAATCACACAGCTAAGCTGGCCCATGTGAATCCCAACAGGAAGAATTTTAATGCTGACGGTGCGCCCATAATACTCGAGTCCTATGTAACCCCTTTTAGACTGATAAGCAAGCCCTAGCATTCTACTGCAGCATGATAAGAAGTGTCTAGCATAATCAAAAGTATGGAAACCAATAAGATCAGCATTTAAGAGTGCTCGGAGCAGCTCATCTCGAACAGGAAGTGTCCGGTATATCTCAGATGATGGGAAGGGGCTATGGAGGAAGAACCCCAGCTTCACCCTATTAAACCTCTTCCTAAGAAATGTTGGCAACACCATTAAATGGTAGTCATGAACCCACACAAAATCATCATCAGGACTTATAACTTCCATCACCTTATCGGCAAATATCTTGTTGACAGAAACATAAGCTTGCCAGAGGGACCGATCAAACCGCCCACCAAGATCAGGAGAGAGAGGGAGCATGTAATGAAAGAGAGGCCATAGTTGCTGCTTACAGAATCGATGGTAGAATTTACTGAAGAGTTCTGGAGGAATGAATGCAGGGACACACTTAAAGGTCTCAAGTAATGTCTGTGATACATCATCTTGTTCACTTGGATCAATCTCTTCTTTCAGGGAACCTACATAGATCACTTCAACATTTTCTCCAATTCCATCCTTGAGTTGCAAAAGAAGGGAATCCTCATCCCAACTGAAGTACCATCTTCCATCTCCATTAGACCTTCGGTGTGCTCGAATTGGGAGCTGGTTTCCTACGATGATAATCCGTTCCTGAGAGACAGAAGAAGGCGCATCGGAGCCTAAACAGTCGCTGTTCTCATCATCCAGCTCAGAGATGATACCAGCCACAGTCATAACTCTAGGGAGCCTCTTCCCTATTCTACCAAAGTTGGGGGAATCACCATTGGCAAGGTCCAGAAGGTTTGAATAAGATCTCGAAACCATTATGGGAAGAGATTAAAACTCAGCTTATACAAAAATAGGAAGTCTGTTGATTCCTCTTTTCCCCTGTTGGCATAAATACACAATTAAGCTCTGAAAAACCCCCCACTAACAAGATAAAATCAGTAAGAGTCAAAGAACAGTCAATATCTTCTTCAGAAAGTAAAAGAATCCCAGAAAACCTTTCTGAATTTTATTGAGATACAAAAAGTTCTGGAAGAGTAGTAAATCATTAAAACACAACAATGAAATTCTTTTACACAAGAAATTAAGAAACAGGAAGAAAACCCTTCTGTGTTAATTTCCTTAACAGTCAGTGTTCCCAACAACTAAAACAGATTCAAATTTGTAAAAAACGAAATCTACCCACTCTAATGAAAGCGAAAAAAAGAAGAAACAAGTTGCATTAAGTCCAACAATCGCAATTTAAGGAGAACAGACAAAACAGATAGATAATTTCAGCTTTTGATGTAACCAAACAACTAATTCTGAAAGAAAACTAAGGAAAAGAACAAAAAAGCTGTATTCTTGATAATAACCTCAAAACTTGCATAGAAATCCATAAAACCTGCTTGACTAAAACTAAGATGTTCTACTCTGTCCATAATATCCCACATAGTTCAAGAATCAGAAATGCAAAAATCACTCCCACCCAACAAATTTAAAACAAAACTACTCACCATGACCATGTTCATGAGAGCTCCTGCAAGAAGTGTGCAGTAGAAGCAGAGAGTGGCATTTGAAGTTGAAGATGAAAAGATATTACTTAATTTTGAAGGCGTGGTGGACCAGAGCCACTGTGGGTAGAAGGATTCTCTAACCTTTTCTTTTGAAAACAAAAATTTCAGAAATAAAAGCTCTCAGATTTTTTTACATAATCAGAAAGCTTAGTCCAAAAACAAATGAAAAGAAAGAGATCGAGTGGCTTTCCGAGTAGAAAAAGCATTTGATTCCTCTCTCTCTCTCTTTCTCTCTCATTATGACAAGAGAAGGCATTACCAAAAAAAAAAAAATTTATGACAAGAGAAGGAACCAAAACGGTTAACTTCCTCATACCAACTTAATTAAAAAAAAAAGAGATTCCACCATTAAGGCTTGACTCGGTTTGATTTACATTTACTGAACTGAGTCTCTAACTCGTTCATAATGGTCTCACTGTGGTGGAGGGAATGGTGTCACATCGGTCCCCTCTTAGGCAATCCTTATAATGAAATTGAGGGGTCCCACACCCGCATTCAGGGGTAGGGACAAATTTTGGGAACACTGCAATCATGTCTTATGACTCAACCCATTATATGTGATATGCCAATCCAACGGATGACAAGGAATAGTTATGGAAAAGGACTGATCATTACATAGAAAGCTCCGTTGCACCTGTCTCGGCTCTCGGGCTTTTAAAAATATAAGAAGAAGAAATGTCTTTTAGTGGAAGACACTGAATGGCCATTTAATTTAAAGGCAAGCGGTGATGCATAGAACAAGTGTCACACATTAGAGTCTCAGAGTCAGGAACTTGGTTTAACCCGATTGTTTGGCTCAACCGCTCAACCATGACCATACATGATTAATAAAAAAATGGCTTATTCCTTTTTTTTTTGGGTAATAAAAAAGGGCTTATTCCAATACTTATTTACATTGGAGCAAGTCCTATTAAGCACATAACAGTTCATCAGGCTTTCGCAACTGTCATCCTCTCGGTTCTCACTCTCTTAGGTTAAGCCAATGCTCTCTATCTCTGCCCTCTTTGTTTCCAATTACAAAGGTGACTCAAAATCATGACGTAACATTTTTCTAAGTAGTCCTTTACGTGATTCGAAACTGTAATCATCATGAGCTAGCCATCTCAGCAAATCAGTATCCATCTTCCTTGATAATCAGGTAATTTCTCCCTTCTTTTTTTTTTTTTTATGATTTCAAAGCAGTGGTTTTTATTTAGGGTTTAGAGTTATTCCATGGACCCTGGTTTATTCTATCACTACTCTAGAAATATCAACAAGTGATTTTTTTTTTTATAAGTTATGAACTAGTGACCCAATTTCTTCTGTTAGAAAAATAGAAAGCGAGTCATGGACGAGTCAAGAGCCTAGTTAGCAAATTTGGATTCGAGAATTATTCGGACGAAGAATTAATCGGAATGATGTGTTTGGTAATTTTAAAGATTCGGTCAAAAAAATGGACAAAATAAAATTCGGGTTTAAATTTGGATTCGGGAATTAATCGTTTACAAAAACCCAATTCAGGCAAAAAGTTCGGACATTATTTTTAATGTTTGTATTAAGTATTAACTATTTTAAATCAATTAGCATGTGTACATAAAATGTAAGTGATAAAAAATAAAATACAATTTGGACAAAATATTATCTATTCAAATGATTTTGACAACAGTCTATAAGTTCCATAGATCCCCACTAATTGATTCATAGCCAAGTTAAACCTTAGTCTGGTCCAAAGTTGAAATTATGTTTTGATCAAGCATGCCATCATATAATCCAACAATAAACAAAATTAAAAATAAAAAAGGTAACATATTAATGTTTCTGCAATTTAAATAAGTCAAACCAAACTATCTGGGGGTTGAGTCTCGCTCTCAGTAAAAGTGCCAACAGCTCCGGATAACAAGTCTTCAACAACGCTATCATCCACATCATCCAACAATCTCTCTCGCTCTCTATTAATGTCCTCAACGCTCTCATCATTTTTGTAGACGCTTATATTGTCAAGAGTAATAGGCAATATATTTTTCTGTTCAAGTTCAGCCTTCTTTTTCATCATCAATAAATTCATCCTGACATAAACTAAATCAGTTAACATCTCTGCTGACAATCTATTCCTCTTTTTGTTTGTGCAACTTCCCAAGCACTTCAATTTCTCTCACAAGCTGAAGAACTACATGGTTGGCTTAAAACTCGAATAGCATACTTTTGTAAGATAGGAACAACATTACCTTGAAGAGACCACCAAACTCCTATCATTGGGAAAAGATAAAAGAAATATAAATAAGTAATTCTAAATTACAAACAATTTTTACATAAAAAGAATAAGATAAAAATTTTAAATTGTAAGTTCTTATTACACTTACGAGGATGGCAATTGAAGAAAAAATCGTTGAACTTTTCATTTAGTATGATGCCAACTTTTGATAAAAATCTCCCCTCTCAGTTTGTGGAACCAATGTATCACCAATGAACTCTGTTGCTTCTTTGAATAAAGGATTCTTTTTAAATCTTGGACCACAATAATAAACAGGGTTAAGAATGGCAGTTGCATAGTGAATTTGACTCAAAATGTTTCCATCTCTTCTTTTATCAAAGAGTTCCAAAATCTGTTCATGCCGACTATCTGTTTCGTTAAGTTGTTCTAGTACCCTTCTTGCTCTTTCCATTGCCTCATACAAGTACCTTGAGGTAAGCCCATCACCATCAACCAAACGAAGAACCCGAACGATTGTTTTCGTAAACCTTAGAACTTCTTTTGACTCAATCCATAATGATTCTCTTTGAATAGTATTCACTACCCTAATTGCTTCAAAAGATCTAGAATTTTTTAGATCCTTCCACTCCACTAATGCAACTAAGAGTCTAAGCTTCTCTTCCACTTCAACAATGGACTGAAACATTAAGAAGTTGGAAGCAAATTTGGTCTTACAAGGATACTTTAGATCCTTGTTTGTGAATTGTCTCATCAACTGCAAGACAATGATAGATCTATATAAGTAATCAATTAGGTTTTTTGCTTCATCGAAAATTTCCTGAACCCATATAACAGTCTCATAAATATCTTTCAACATTAAATTAATTCCATGAGCTGCACATCGAGTCCTAAATAACCAACGGTATCTTCCTAGAAGCATATCAAATGCATTTTTATAATTGGAAGTGATACACCATAATTTCCACCTCAAATCATGACGGTACACGTGGATTCACAAAGAAATGAAACTTGGACACATGCTTGGAAAATCCCACGTGCCCGATGGTTATGAAACTAACCCCCACCATGGCGGTTATATAACCACCCATGGAAAGTCCCACGTGGACTGAGAATCCCGGAATTGAGAAGAGGACCACATCAAGAATGAGAGTACCAAAAAACCGTACTACTAAGGAAGATCACTACCAACGGAGAATGGGTTACTTTAAATCCAATCCATCTATATAAATTCAGGGCTAAACCCTCAAGAGGGGGGGAATTAGATGGTATTCAATGATCAATAAAGAGAATATATTATTCCAGTGCCTTCTCTCTGTCTTCTCTCTGTCATTCTCAATTTCTTTCAATTTTCTTTATTAGCTTAAGAGTTGTGTTTACAGTAAGGATTTTCTCCGACAGAAATTCTTGTACAACATTTGGCGCCATCTATGGGAAGCGGAGAAGAAAGACCTGCAGAGATCCCACTATGACCAACATAAGAAACCAGGCTAGGATCACTCGATCCGCCGCCGCCACCGCTGCAGCAAATCCTCCGCTAGGACCTCCCGCTGCTGGTCAGGGAGGAATCTTGCCCCGTCCGACTACTTCCCGGCAGGAAGGTGAGAATCTTATTCCAGAAGATGAGGAGCTGCCACACCAGGAAGAGTCTCAGCCAAGACTCCTAGGGGACCCCCCACGTTACATGACCATGGAACAGTTCGATGTGATGCAGGCCCGCTGGGATGACAAGATGGAGCAGATGTTGGAGATGCAGCGTGGTCTCTTATAGGGGATACCCATACCCCCTCCGTCGCCAAATAGAGAAAGATCTCATTCACCGAAATATAGCGAGAACCATAGCAATGCAAACAACACTCGACGAAGGAATAGAGAGGTACGAGGAAAAACCAAGAATCAAGATTCACACATGACAAAGGTTGAGCAAGCTCTGAATGACAAAGTCTTGGAACTCCAAGACCAGATTCAAGAAGTTATAAGGGGAAAGATCCAAGCCCCAATCCATAACTTTCGCTTTACTATAGATTTAGCATTCACGGATGAAGTGCGGTTCGAACCCCTCCCAAAATGGTTCAAGATGCCAACCATAGAGCAATATGCTGGCACCACAGACCCAGAAGATCACCTGGAAACCTTCAAGTCCCTCCTATTCTTTCAAGGCACTTCAAACGCTATAATGTGCAGAGCTTTCCCCTCCACCCTAAAGGGGGAGGCGCGACAATGGTTCTCCTGGCTCCCTCCACGCTCTCTCTCCAATTTCACCAACCTGGAGAGAGCCTTCTTGGCGCACTTTGTTAGTAGCAGAGTTCACAAGAAGACAGTCACCAATCTTCTGGCCATAAAGCAGCGCCCTGACGAATCCATTAGGGGTTTTTTTACTCGATTCAATAAAGAAGCCCTGGAGGTACGAAACTTGGATCCGATAGTGAAGTTCCAGGCACTGCGCAGCGGAATCTGAGATGTCAAATTGAAAAAGTCCTTAATTATGATGAACCGGGAGACATGTATGAGCTGTTTTCTAGATGCAAAAAGTATATCAACTTGGCCGAAGTTCTTGCAGCAGAAAAAGAAGATAAGACTGAGAAGAAGACCCAAGAAAAGGAGGCCCCCTGGGAAGCTGGTGCAAAGCACAGTCGGGATGATAAAGAGGATAGAAGAAAGAAAGATGATAGGAAAGCTTGGGTCCCCAGAGCTACCGATTCGAGATCCAAGCCGGACTATACAACCCTGACTCACACCTAAGCACATATATTGAATGAAATCAAAGACCAGGTGACCCTACGGTGGCTGGCTAAGATAGTCAAGCCGTCGTATGAGCGTAACAAGAATAAGTACTATCACTTTCATCAAGACCACGGTCACGAGACCGAAGAATACAGATAGCTGAAAGATGAGATTGAGGCTCTCATCTAAAGAGGGGGGCGCCTAGGTCGATTCGTCAAGAAAGAAGGAAATGAATGCAGGCCAGATCATCATGCTCGGGAGCCAAAAGAAAAACAAAGGTCACCCCTACGAGCTGATAAAGGAGAACTTCCCCGAGGTAAGCCCCATACCGAGAATGTGCCCTTAAGGGAGATAACTACCATATTTGGTGGGCCTGATATGGGAGGAGAAACCTCGAATTCCCGAAAGCAGCATGCTCGACGTGTATTGCAAGTCGAGGCCACGGTCAAGAGGAGGAGAACGAATTATCCCATAACCTTCTCCGATGAAGATCTGGCAAATATTCAGACCCCCCATGACGATGCCTTAGTGATCAAGATGGTTATAGCCAACTGCACAGTTGGAAGGATCCTGGTGGACAATGGGAGTTCAGCTGACATCCTCTACTATGATGCCTTTGAAACGATGCTCCTAAAACCCGAGATGCTAAAAAGAGTGGAGTCCCCCCTATACGGTTTCAATGGGGCTCCCATACAGGTAGAGGGATCAATTGAGCTACTGGTTACCGTGGGACAGGACCCAAACTCTCTACCGTAATGATAAACTTCTTGGTGGTAAAGGTGAATTCCACACACAATGAAATATTGGGGTGTCCTGGTCTCAACGCGTTGCAAGCCGTGGTTTCCACTCCCCACTTGGTCATGAAGTTCCCAACCGACCGTGGAGTTGGGGAATGTCGAGGAAGTCAGGTGGCAACCCGTCTCTACTATGAAGGATATTTGAGAACCAAGGGGAAAGAGCCACAAATGAACCTAATCCACTTGGATGATAATCGAGATATTGATAACCAGGAGAAGAGTGAGCCTGCCGAGGACCTGGTCCCCGAGGAGATAGTGGAAGGGGACGCGATGCGCACCGTCCAGATAGATGCCAGCTTGACTGGCAAAAGAAAAACTGACCTTATAAACTTCCTGAGAACCAATGCAGACGTGTTCACCTGGTCTGCCGCTGATATGCCGGGGATAGACAGAAAGATAGCTGAACATAGGCTCAGCGTCTATCCCAACGCTAAGCCCGTGTTCCAGAAGAAGAGAACCTTTGCACCAAAATGACAAGAAAAGGTGATTGAGGAAGTAACCAAGCTACTTGATGCCGGCTTTATCGAGGAAGCCATCTACCTGGAATGGGTTTCTAATGTTGTAATGGTGCCCAAGCCAAATGGCAAATGGCGAATGTGTATTGATTTTACAGATTTTAATAAAGCTTGTCCTAAAGACTACTACCCTTTGCCTCGTATTGATTTATTGATAGATGCCACAGCGGGCCATGAGATGCTTTCTTTTATTGATGCCTATTCAGGATATAATCAGATCAGGATGTATGAGCTTGATATATTGAAAACTTCTTTTATCGCGGGGAGAGATACATATTATTATATTCGCATGCCTTTGGGATTAAAAAATGCTGGAGCTTCCTATCAACGCTTGATAAATTACCTTTCCAAACATCAAATAGGCTGGAACGTGGAAGTTTATGTAGATGACATGCATGTGAAGAGCCTAAAAGCACAAGAACATATTACAGATCTGAGTGAGGCATTTCAGGTTCTAAGAGAGAGTAAGATGAGGTTGATCCCAGCCAAGTGCGCCTTTGGAGTCACATTGGGAAAGTTCCTCGGTTTCATGGTCTCAAGAAGAGGGATCGAAGCAAATCTAGCAAAGATTAAGGCCATACTTGAGATGCATCCGCCTGGAAAAGTCAAGGAATTGCTAGAACTTACAGGAAGAATAGCGGCGCTCAGGAGGTTCATCTCGACCTCGGGGGACCGTTATTTGCCCTTCTTTAAGGCTCTCAAGAACCAACTAAGGGAACGGGAAACCAAAGGGGTCAAGCTCACCTTCGAATGGACTAAAAAATGCCATACCACCTTTACCGAGCTAAAGAGGTATCTGGCGCAACCGCCCCTTTTGGCCAAGCCTGAACCAGGGGATATATTGCAGCTATATTTGACCATCTTCGCTGTTGCAGTAAGTGTAGTATTAGTCAGAGAAGATGGGAGAACCCAAAAACCGATATATTATGTCAGCAAAGTCCTCCTAGCTGTTGAAACCAGATATAGTAGTGTTGAAAAGTATGCATACGCATTGATTATGGTGGCTCACAAATTAAGGCCATACTTTCAAGCATACACTATTGAAGTGATCACCGACCAACCTTTAAAGAAGATACTGGCCAAACCCGACCATTCAGGATGGTTGGTGGCCTGGTGAGTGGAATTGGGGGAGTTTGATATCCGATATAAACCCCGAATTGCCATCAAAGCACAGGCTCTGGCGGATTTTATGGTGGAATGCACGTTTATTGAAGAAGAAAGCCCCACCATAGCGGAACCCAAAGTAAGGTTGGAAGATTGGATGTTGCATGTGGACGGTTCCTCCAATGTACAAGGATGTGGGACCGGATTGATACTGACTAGCCCTGGAGGATTCCTTGTACAATATGCGCTGAGATTTGAATTCCAGACAACCAATAATGGGGCCGAATATGAAGCGCTAATTATAGGATTAAAATTGGCACAAAGTCTGAGGGTAAAACGTATCACCGTCCACAATAATTCGCAACTGATAGTCAATCAGGTCAAAGGAGAATATGAAGCTAAAGAATCACGGATGGCCCAATACCTGGGGAAAGTACGGGACTTGATCACGAAATTCAGCTATTTTGAGATACTTCAGGTACCTCGAACACAGAACACATCTACAGATGCCCTCTCTAGGCTTGCCACCTCAGATTTTCAAGATCTGGGCAGAACAGTGTATCTAGACGTACTCACTTCACCGAGCATAGAAAAATCCGAGGAGGTATTGCCTATCGAGATGGAACCTTGTTGGATGGATCCATTAATCAACTATCTCTAGGAGGGCATACTACCCATCGACAAAGAAGAGGCAAAGAAGGTCAGAATGAGGGCCGCTCAATATACGATGATAGAAGGAATACTATATAAAAAGGCATTTGCAATGCCTTATTTGAAATGTCTCCGACCATCTGGAGCAGAGTATGTACTTCGGGAGATACACACAGGCATTTGTGGACAACACTTGGGGGGCATAGCACTGGCCCGTAAAGTCATTAGACATGGATACTTTTGGCCATATCTCCGCAAAGAAGCACTGAGTTTTGTTCGCAAATGCCTGAAATGTCAGAAGTTTGCAACCATCACCCGTCAACTTGCAACCGAACTCACTTCAATCTCCAGTCCGTTGCCCTTTGTCCAATGGGGAATGGACATATTGGGACCTTTCCCCAAAGCATCTGGAGGCAAGCAATTTGTAGTAGTAGCCATTGACTATTTAACCAAATGGGTAGAAGTAGAAGCATTGGCAACCATCACTGCAAAAAAAGTCTGGAAATTCTTCCTACATTCAGTTATATACAAGTATGGAATCCCGAGAACCCTTATTACTGACAATGGGAAGCAGTTTGAACAGAAATTCAAGGAATTTAGTGACCAATATGAAATTCAGTTAAGAAAGACCTCAGTAGCCCATCCCCAATCCAACGGTCTGGCAGAAGCAATAAACAAAATCCTATTAGATGGAATCAAGAAAAAGCTGGAAACAGCCAACGGATTATGGGTGGAAGAACTGCCTAACATTCTATGGGCATATCGGACAACCACAAGGTTGGCAACTGGAGAAACACCCTTCATGCTGGCATATCGAACTGAGGCAGTACTCCCAGTAGAAATAGGAGAAATCTCACTGAGGGTACAACTATATAACCCTGAGGCTAATGATGAAGAGCTAAGAGTAAACTTAGATCTGTTGGAAGAAATTCGAGAAACAGCTAGGGTAAGAAATACAGTACACCAGCAGCGAACAGCACGCCACTACAACACAAAGTTGAAACCCAGAAAGTTCCATCAAAGAGAATTGGTCCTACGCAAGGTGGAAGCCTCAGACCCGAGATCTATGGGAAAATTATCACCTAATTGGGAAGGACCATATAGAATCTCCAAACAAGTAACCCTAGGTGCATATCATTTGGAGACCCTGGAGGGCACACTCATACCACGATCTTGGAATGCAGAGAACTTGCAAAAAATTTATCAATAAAGGTCAATTCCCAATTGTTTGAATTCTGGTAGTACTCAGTTGTTAGAATTCCAAAATTAAATTCCAAAGTTGTTAGTTGTTTGAACTCCAAATGTGTCATTTGTAGAAAATTAATGATTAATCAATAAAGTTGAAGGCAAGCATTAGAGTTCTCTATGAATATTATTGTTTTTGTTAATAATGTGCCAGCAACTAATATAATGGTGAGTTGCACCATAGGGGCGTTTTCCCAAAGAAAATGATGGTCACCCGACCATAATGGTGAATTGCACCATAGGGGCATTTTTTCGAAGAAAATGATGGTCACCCAACCATAATGGTGAGTTGCACCATAGGGGCATTTCCCCAAAGAAAATGATAGTCACCCGACCATAATGGTGAGTTGCTCCATAGGGGCGTTTCCCCGGAAGAAAATGATGGTCACCCGACCATAATGGTGAGTTGCACCATAGGGGTGTTTTCCCAAAGAGAATGATGGTCACCTAACCATAATGGTAAGCAGCACCATAGGGGCATTTTCCCCAAAGCAAAGAAAATGATGGTCACCCGACCATAATGGTGAGTTGCACCATAGGGGCGTTTCCCCAAAGAAAATGATGATCACCTGACCATAATGGTGAGTTGCACCATAAGGGCGTTTCCTCGAAAAAAATGATGGTTACCCGACCATAATGGTGAGTTGCACCATAGGGGCGTTTCTTCAAAGAAAATGATGATCACCCGACCATAATGGTGAGTTGCACCATAGGGGCGTTTCCTCGAAGAAAATGATGGTCAGCCGACCATAATGGTGAGTTACACCATAGGGGCGTTTCGTCGAAGAAAATGATGGTCACCCGACCATAATGGTGAGTTGCACCATAGGGGTGTTTCCCCAAAGAAAATGATGGTCACCTAACCATAATGGTAAGCAGCACCATAGGGGCATTTTCCCCAAAGCAAGGATGATGGCCAACCAGACATAACGATGAGTTACACTACAAGGAGGATTCCACAAACGAAAGGTAAAAATATACCAAGAAGATTGCTCGGATAACAAAATTCTTTTATTAAGTATTCAGTACTGTAGACACTGATTTTTGTCACCCCCTAATTGACGATGATGACAACAGGACATGGACGATGGACGACGCACTCTTCCTCTTTCTAGACCCAAGATACCTGACCCATATGACCAAGAACCATGCTGAGCACAAAATGGCCCATTTTAGGCCCAAAAACAAGAAAAAATGGCACTGCGCTCCCATGGCGTCATGGACTCCTTCCACGGCACCGTGGGAAGGATTCCACAGCGCCGTAGACCCCTTCCCACGATACCGTGGGGATGTGTACCGGATTGCCACAGCGCCATGACAGGGTGTGACATCAGCTTGCTGACGTCACACACGGCGCCGTGGAAAAGTCCCCCATGGTGCCGTGGACATCTCCACGGCGCCGTGGAGGGCTTATCTGGCCAGGAGAGAGAGGGGATCCCTCCCTATAAATAGGAGGGTCCCCCTCCCTCATTTTACAAGGAATTTTGGGTAGAGAGACCCTCCCCAAGTGATTTCCACCCTCTTTGTCTCATTTTTTACCCTCTTTTCTCTCCTTTCTCTTATGAGAGTGTGAGTGAGTGAAATTTTTTTGGTCGTGGATAGATCCTTCGATTATCCCTTCGAGCATAGAGCACTCCTGCTCCTAGGCGTTGTTATCCCGACAGTGCACGGATAACCATCAAAACCCCTTTATTTCAGACATTATTTTTTCTATTTTCTCCTCTCCAAATCATTTGAAAGAGTCGTTACTCTGCCCAAAAAGAATCGGCATTAGTCCATTCGTCTATCTCCCCTGAGGCAGCGGAATACAACCATACAGGTATAATTACTGCATTCTTGTTGATTCAATGTAGTCCTTTCGTATTGCATCATTTTAGTCCGTATTTCTCATATATGTAATGTAGTTTATTATGTTTTAGTTCAATTCAGAGCATCTGAATGTAGTTCATAATATCCCCCATCCCCGTAATAAAAGAGAGAGAACATTCGTCTTTATGTAGCATCTAATATAGAGAGACCGGCTTCGGCCAGGCGAGGTGGGTGCCTAACACCTTCCCACACTCGTAACCTAACCCCTTATCCGAACCTTTGGTCAGACCATATGGAGTCATGTAGCCCGATTCTGTTCACAATGGATAGGGCTACACTTAATGGGTCCTAGGCCCTAACCTTAGGTGGCAACTTCACATTATATTAGCATATTTAAGTGCATGATCCTAATCCCCCATTTATCAATATTATACATTGATAATATTATCTATTATCCATCCATATATATATATCAAACCCATGTCACCCATAAGGCTGAGGAACCCTCGCCCCGAGGACCACGGTACTTACAAGTATGCTGGTACAAGTATGCAAGTACAAGCTTACAAAACAGTTACATTTCTCAAATACAAGTACACAGTAAGATTTACAAGTATCCCGATGAAGCTATGCTCGAGTACGATACCAGTTCACCCAAAGGAGAAAACATGGCAGACTAATTGAATAACCACACCGCCAGGAGAAAGCCATCTCCGCGCTCCCGAGCAGAAGAAGGCTGATGAAACTTGAGCACCATGGGTTGCGAAGTGTGAGACAGGAGTAGCATACACGACAGCTTCAAAATGATCAATACCGAGCTCGATCTCGGCAAGGTAGCACCAACTGCTCCAGAGCAACCCCGAGAATCAAGAGGAGACAACTTTACCAAATGGGATTCACCATTAGCATGCTAAAACACCAAAATAGCCTTGTTTCTACTCCTCTCAAGCCACCAGAAGTAAGGAGCCAAAAGAGGACTAGGGAGAACAATGGCCTTTGGGTCCTTCAGCGCACTGACAGATCCACACCACTGCCCACCAAATACGTTAACAGTGAAGGTCGATGTCACTCCCTGATTCCAGAACCAGAGCATATAAATATGCTCCCGCACTACCGCCAGGATCACAGATGCAGTAGTTAAGCTAACTCATCCACACCGCACAAGACATGAATAATCTGGAGGGAATATAATATAATTAAATCAGAGTAATGGAAGCTAAATGATAATATAATAACATAATGGTCAATGTTTAACCCTGTTCAATAATCCACCACAACATACTCGGAACCATGATGACATCCCATAAGGACTTATGTATTACATAGTATATACATAATACATTCTTCATGACGGGATCAAAATAATGAAATAGTTAGTATCCAAAAGTAATATCCAAAAAGTAAACATCCAAAAAGGGGCCACCGGCCCAATCTCTCAAGAAGCTACTCTCCTAAGTAGTAATCTGGTCCATGCTCCCTTTCCTCAGGGGCCCACCAATCCTCACCACTGCCACCCTCAGGGGCCATGGGCTCCGAGCTGCTTGGCTCCACCAAACCTGCATCATAATCTAAAAAGAAGTTTCCACGAGGGGTGAGCTCCACTGAACCCAATGAGTAAATTGAATCATGCAAAGGGTTACAATATGCATGGATGATAATGTTATGATGCATAAATCAATGATTACATGTGCACCTAACTCTAACCTCTAAGTCAGGTATAGTGCTTCTGCAACACCTTAGGTAGCATCCCCGACCCTCCACCTCTCATGAATGGCCTATCTGGTAATGTCAAACCCGAGTTGCGCAGGGAGCCTTCTGGTCCTGGTCCTCAATCTGACTCGCCGATCCCAGTACCTCAACCGGAATTGCTGGTTTACCCAGCAAACCCCCAAAGTTAACCCCACTGCCACGGTTCCGGTCCTCCATCGAAATCGTCGATGCCAGTCCTCAATCGAAATCATTGGTTTCTCCGCGGGGGTCATCCAACACGTAAACCCCTGTTGGAGAGGGTCGTAGCACTGGGTACGTAATGCCTAGCCAACAACACCTACTGTCTAGTGGTGTACATACACTATACATATGGATTCCATCATTATCAGATTGCACAACATTGTCATTCGCAATATACATCACTACACTCTCAATCAAATATCACATCAAAACAATAATTGAAAGTAAAGTGCATCCTAGTATCTACACTCAACATGGGAGAGTCTCCATTATTAAACAATAGATTTTCGATAAGTAAACATACATGTACGTGTATGGCAATCATATAATGACATGCAAGTAGGTTCGGGTATCCAATTTTTTCACCTTGGGATTTGGTTCGATCAAGCCGTGAGTGATCTGGCGTGCTAAAAAGTGAGTCGACCCCCGTGTTTGGGTTCCCTAGATGCACAAAAAGACACACAAGAGACTAATGCTAAGGTCCCCAAAAGGGTAGGAATCAATAGGGGTTTAAAAGTGTAAAAATTGTAAAATGGTAGATGCAAATTGGTAAAATGGTAGATGCATTTCTGGACTGTTCCTACCGTTTCCTCCTACCATTTTTCACTGAGAGAAAAAGGTAGGAAGGCAGGGCTTAAAAAGATAGGAAGGGCACTTGGGCTGCTCCTACCAGTTTAGCCCGACTGCATCTACCTTTTTACATAATAAGCTTAAAATGAGTGTTTGGCTTGGGGCTTTGGTTTCATGGCCCAAATGGGTATCTTTTAGGGTTATACCATTCAATAATGGCCAAGAATGTTACCCTAATCTAGGGTTTTAGATCTTTACCATCAAGAGGGTTTATAAACCCAATTTTACACAAGAGATGGGTGATAGATTGGAATCAATGAACCCTAGCTTATCTATCCTTGTGCTAGAGTTGGCATTGATGGTTTAGGTCACCAAATGGGGGATGGAAACATTCACTTACCACATCAAAGAGGTTTTAATACCTTCCATTAATGGTTCCTCTAATAGATTGGTGAAGCCATTAATTGTAGGTCATTACCCATAATTTAAGAATATAGTAATTAATGGAGATGAGAGAAATGATGGAGGTTAGGTGGGGGACTTACCAAATGGGGATGGTGAGTGAGTGAATCCTCCTCCCTTCCTCTCTTCCTTCTTCCTCTCCTTCTTTCTTTTCTTCTCTTCTTCTCTTCTTTTTTTGTTTTGCCCCAAATCGATTTCGGTTTAGTGGGAGATGGGAATAGTGGTTTTTGGCCTTATCTATCCCAAAAGGTCCCTAGGGCATGTTTGGCTGGGTGTTGGTCCTTAGGCCTAAATGCTCTAGGGTCTATTTGGTTGGACACCAAATCTTAGGTTCAAGTTCAAGTTTTTGGGCCTCAACTTAATGAGGCCCACAGGCCATCTCTATCTTTAATTAAAGGGGTGTTACACACCCAAGCCCAATCAATTATCTATGCTTTAAATGGAGTATAAGAATAATGGCTTACTCCCAATCATCGTAAAGCGGTACATCGAATCGGGCCAGGCCCCGCAGGTCTGCCTGCAGAGGGTAAGCCAAGAACACTCCTTTGTTGACAAACTTCCCCCTGTCCTTGTCGATGAACCTATCCTCGACGACCTCCCCTGTCTCAAAGTTAACGATCTTATGGGACGGTTTGAGAATCATTGCCCATAGTTCCTTGAAGTACACCGCCGTCGATTCTACACAAGTTTAACCAGACCGGTTAGACCGGGCTTTAAACCGGGGTTTGGGCCTGGATTTAACATCCCCCCACCTTATAAGAAGTTCATCCTCAAAATTGAGACATACCTGGCATGTCGAATAAGTGAGGGTGCTTTGCTCGAACTTCGCTCTCACGCTCCCAAGATGCTTCCTTCTCAGAGTGGTTCTTCCATTGGACCTTCACATAAGAGATGACACGATTGCGGAGATTGTGTTCATTCCTCTCGAGAATCTTCACAAGTTCTTCCACATAAGTCAGGTCCTCAGAAAGTTCAAGTGGTTCATGAGTTAAGACATGGGTTGGGTCCAGAATGTACTTCCACAGCATCGATACGTGGAACACGTCATGAACACCCGCCAATGTCGGAGGCAGGGCCAGTCTATATGCCACGGCCCTGATCCTTGCTAGGATCTCATATGGTCCAATGTATCTAGGACTCAACTGACCTTTCTTGCCAAACCACAACACCCCTTTTGTTGGCGATACGCGAAGGAATACCTTATTACCCATGCTAAACTCGAGGTCCTTGCGTTTCAAATCCGCATAACTTTTTTGCCTCAGTTGCGCCACCTTGATTCGAGCTCTAATCAAGTATACCTTCTCACATGTAGCCTGTATCAACTCGGGCCCCAATATCCTTCGCTCACCCACTTCGTCCCAGTACAACGGTGTCTGGCACTTTCTACCATACTGTGCCTCGAACGGTGGCATACCAATAGTAGCCTAGTAACTATTGTTGTAAGAAAACTCGATGAGTGAGATATGTTCATCCCAGCTACCCCTCATATCAATGGCACAAGCTCTAAGCATATCTTCCAGTGCCTGTATAGTCCTTTCTAACTGACCATCGGTCTGTGGATGAAAGGCCGTACTAAAATTCAGTAGTGTCCCCATAGCCTGCTGGAAACCACCCCAAAACCTTGATGTGAATATGGGATCACGATCAGAAATAATGTTCACTGGGACTCCGTGCAAGCGAACAACATTATCCATGTACAATTTTGCTAACTTGCCCATAGGATAGGTCACCTTTATCGGAATGAAGTGTGTGATCTTGGTCAGCCGATCCGCAATCACCCAAATGGCATCAACCCCCTTTGCAATTTGGGGCAAACCTGTGACGAAGTCCATGGTGATGTGCTCCCATTTCCATTCTGGAATTGGAAGTGATTGCAAAAGCCCATAAGGTCGATGTCTCTCCGCCTTGACCTTCTGACAGGTGAGACACTTCGCCACAAACATTGCTATGTCAGCTTTCATCCCTATCCACCAAAAGTGTAACTTCAAATCTTTGTACATCTTAGTACTGCTGGGGTGTACAGAGTATGGAGAGCAATGGGCTTCATTTAAAATCTCTTTCCTCAACTGCTCATCATTAGGTACACACAGCCTACCTCTGAATCGAAGTGTACCATCCCCAAATAATGTAAAATCTGACTCCTCTTGCATCTCTCCCTGAATGCCATCTATCATTTTCTGTAATTCCACATCAGTAGGTTGAGCTTCCTTGATCCTCTCCACCAATGAGGACTATACTGTCAAGGCAGCAAGTGACAAAGTGTTGTTATCAACTATTAGTTCCAACTCCATTCTCCTGGCTTCCTCAACGAGCCGCTCATTGACTGTCAATGCTGCCAGAGAGCAGGTTTGTGATTTCCTACTAAGTGCATCTGCTACCACATTCACCTTGCCTGGATGGTACTGGATAGTACAATCATAGTCTTTCATCAGCTCCAACCATCTCCTCTGTCTCATATTTAACTCCTTCTGAGTGAAGAAGCACTTCAAGCACTTGTGATCACTGAAAATCTCACTCTTCTCTCCATACAAGTAGTGGCACCATATTTTCAGAGCAAATACTACTGCCGCCAACTCCAAGTCATGGGTAGGGTAGTTCTTCTTGTAGTCCTTTAGTTGCCTAGATGCATAAGCAACCACCTTACCATTTTGCATTAATACACATCCAAGCCCCAATTTAGATGCTTCACTATAGACTGTCATGCCACCAGTACCTGATGGAAGTGTCAAAACTGGGGCACTGATCAACCTCTTTTTTAGTTCTTGGAAGCTCTTTTCACATGCCTCAGACCATTCATATTTCACCCCCTTTCGAGTCAATCTAGTTATCGGTGCTGATATGCGAGAGAAATTCTCAATGAATCTCCTGTAGTAACCGGCCAATCCAAGGAAACTTTGAATTTCACCCACATTCTTCGGTGATTCCCAATCCAACACTGCCTCGACCTTCCCTGGGTCTACTTATATACCCTTCTCAGAGACGATGTGGCCTAGGAATGCCACCTGGTGTAGCCAGAATTTGCACTTGCTAAACTTGGTGTACAATTGCTTCTCCCTAAGCCTTTGCAAGACCAATCTAAGGTGAATAGCATGTTCTTCCTCACTCTTGGAGTAAATGAAGATGTCATCGATAAACACGATGACAAACTTGTCAAGTACGTCTTGGAAGACCCTATTCATTAGCTCCATGAATGCAGTTGGGGCTTTAGTCAACCCAAAGGACATGACTAGGAATTCATAATGGCCGTACCTTGACCGAAAGCAGTCTTGCTGATATCGCCTTCAGATTTTGAGTTGGTGATAACCGGATCTCAAATCAATCTTAGAAAAGACTTTTGCTCCTTGTAGCTGATCAAAAAGGTCATCTATCCTTGGTAGTGGATACCGGTTCTTGATGGTTAGCTTGTTAAGCTCCCGGTAATTGATGCACATCCGCATACTACCGTCCTTCTTCTTAACAAAGAGGACCGGTGCTCCCCATGGAGACACATTGGGTCGGATAAAACCCTTTTTCAACAAGTCTTGCAATTGGGTCTGTAATTCGTTCAACTCCGTAGGAGCCATCCTATATGGTGCCTTAGACACTGGTGCCGCACCAGGAATCAAGTCAATCATGAATTCTGTTTCTTAATCTAGGGGTAACTCTATCAGATCTTCTGGAAATACATCCGGGTATTCTCTTACTATATCAATCTTAGTCAAAGGCTTGACCTTGGCTTTCGTATCCATAACCGAGGCAAGATAGCCCTGATAACCCGAATCCATCAATTTTCGTGCTTGGAGGGCAGAGATAATTAGCCTCTTTTGTCTTTTCTGATCCCCTACAAATGTAAATTTCTTCCCCGTCCTTGGCTTGAAGACAATTTGTTTCTTGGCACACACCATATTTGCTCGGTATTCTACTAACCAATCCATTCCAAGGATTACATCGAAGTCGTTCATGTCGAGTTCGATGAGGCGTACTGTCATCTTCCTACCACATACTTCCATCGTACAAGGTTTATAAACTACATCCAACTGTACTACACTACTTGTAGGTGTACTAACAACTAACCCTTGAGTCAGGCCTTTTGCAATAATGTGCATCTTCTTTGCGAAAGTAAGGGATACAAACAAATGGGATGCTCCAGAATCAAATAATACATGTGCAGTGGAATTAGCAATAGTTAAAGCACCTGACACATGGCTTGAATTAATTTCATAATATGCATGCATGCTTATGGTAATAATGCCAACATACATTTGACAAGATAGATATCATACCTGTCACCACTCCTGGTGTGCTCTCTGCGTCAGCGTTGGTGACAGCGAATACATGCCCTGGTATCCTATTGCCTTGGTAAGGCTGAATAGCACGGTCGGCTGAACGGGGTAGAGGTGGTCGTGAAGATGATGGTTGTGGCACCTCAGGCTTCTTCTGCGGGCAATACTTGGAAATGTGCCCATACTGGTAGTAGGTGAAGCATTGGATGAGAACATTTGCTGGTTGCGTGGATCCGGTGGACTGGATAGTATGTGTGGGCTGGGGTGCCTCGGGCTTCACGTACTGAAATGGTGCAAGGTTGACATAATACGGCCAAGGGTACTTGCTAGGCCCTTGAGTGCTCTGCGAAGATGCAGTCCGCTTTCCGATATTGGACTACGGGTGAGGAGTTTCATTTTGTCGATCCTCGATGGACTTCGCCATTTGAACCACCTCGGCGTATCGCGGGAGGTTATGACTCAACACTATGGCCCCAATAGTGTTCCTCAGGCCTCCTCAAATCTGCTCGCCTTCCCTTGCTCATCTCTAAGGTAAGGAGGAGCGAAGTGGTGCAGTTCCTCATATTTCTGTTGGTACTCTTATACCAACTTCGACCCCTGAACAAGTGACATAAACTCCGCTTCCTTCTTCTCTCGGAAGTTCCTAGGGAAGTAATTCTCATAGAAGGCGGTCTTGAACTGGTCCCAACTGAGGTTGGGATGAAGAGCCATGAGATTGGGTCGAGTACTTTTCCACCAAGCCTCAGTGTCTCCCTCAAGTTGAAAACCGGCACAAGCTATTCTTTGCTCGTCCGTGCAGCCCAGGAAATCAAAGATCTTTTCCATTTGTTGAACCCACTTAGAGGGAAGGAGCAAATCATTGTAGAGTCCGGTGAAGGTGCGAGGTTTGAGTTTTTGGAATCACTCAACTATTGGAATCATCAGATTCGCAAAAGGTGGAGCTTGCTGCCCTAGGGGAGGTGGGTGATATACCAAGGGAGGTGGTATAGCGAACCCTGCGTGAACCACAGGTGATGGAGGAGCAGCTTGGACTTGAGGTGCTTGACCAACAGTGGTAGTTTGAAATTAGGTCCCAATCTGGGCTAAGAGTCGATCTTGACGCTACTTCGATTGTGTCATCAAAGTCTCCATATACTGCCTCTGTTCCTCGCGAAAATCCCTAAGGATATCTCCCACAAGGGTGGTGACCTGGTGGATCGATAGCCCCGGCCATAGGGGAGGAGGAATAGATGAGCCGGATGCCCCCGTGGTGTGCTGATCGGACCAAGGTGGAAGAGTTGCCGGAGGTGGTATGGGAGGAGGTAGATTGGCCAGGTTCGTAGCCTCAACTAGCTCTTACCCCAGATTGGCAGCGCTCTCGGAGTTACTCTGAGTTAGAACCATTATGATGCCCTAGAGGAGAAAATTGTGATTCGTTAGAATCATCACACTATAAGCATTAATTATGCATGAAAACTTCACAAGAAGGAACCAAAATTCCCAAAATAACCCTAGACCCGACCATGTTAATTTCTTCCCAATACATGCGTCGTTAATAATGTACACAACATAGTGAGGTCAACACAAGAAAGGAGAGGGTACATAGGTCATTTTAGAGGCATAGGGTTGCCCAAGTAAGAGGGAGTGGGCCTCACAAACATGTGCCAACAAAGCTCAACAAGAAACTAAGAAAACATAAAGCGGTAGGTGCGTTCTGGGTAAAACAGTAGATTCAAAAATTTTCCTGTATCTACTGTTTCTTCCTACCATTTTAAACCGAGAAGAAAAGGTAGATGTATTTATGTATAAAACGGTAGATGAAATATTTTCCTGTATCTGCCATTTCTTCTACCTTTTTTCATCAAGAGAAAAGGTAGATGGGTTCTGAGTAAAATGGTAGATGTAATTTTTATTTACTTTTCCTACAGGTACCGTTTCTACCTACCTTTTTAAACTGAGGAGAAATGGTAGATGAAATTTTTGTAAAAAGGTAGATGCAACTACCTTTGTATGGGTTTTTCTTCCTACCGTTTTTTAAGATAGTTATTTTTTAAAAGAGGGCCCTACTGCCCTCATTTCTATTCATCCCAAACACACAAGCACAATGGAGGAAAGACCCCAGGGCATCCAAAGGTGAACTCCTCGACCCCCAAAGGCCTTTAAGACAACAGGGATCACACCCATAATCGATCTCCACCAAGGTGAGTGCCTGCACGATTTGGTTCTCTGTGTGCTGAGTCTTCTTCACGAAGTCTTTCTCAGTTGTAGAGTTTTATCTTCATATAAAACTCCATATTCATAGTCTGTTTAGCATACATTCCCCACTCTTAGAAAGATTCTTATGCACCACAACACTGAAATTCAAATTTCTTCTATCATTGTTGGATTTCTAGGGTCGAGACTGGGGGATTTCATGCCATGAATGGTTGGGACCTTGCAATTAGTTTCTGAATTGCTAATTCCCTTTTTGTTTTAATTTTTTTTCATGGGGCCTTATGCCTAGTATGCCCAAGATTCTTGTATAAAACCCCTCTCTATTTGGGTCCATACACACAGGTTTGAATTGCGCCTACAAGGTGTTTGTAAATAGTTCTAAATGAGTTTCCTGTGTATAGATTTACCATTTTTGGCCATGTCATGAGTGAATTTCCTGCCCATACATTCAATGTGATGTTTGGTATGCCTTGTGCTAAGCTTACAGAATTTGTATAAGGCTTCTTTCTTTACTATTCATATTACTGAGTTTATAGTGTGCATACAAGGTGCCTGAGAAAATGACACATTAACTTTGTCCTACATCACTCATATGCATGCTTACTGCCATGGCTGTACACCAATGCCTACACTCTTGTTCATATTCATGTTGTACCCATCACTTTTATAGCAATCTATGTGCTCTATTTTATTAAGTTTTGGGACTTGCAGCCTTGGGTGGAATTGTTTTGATATATAAGCAAGGTGGTACCACTTCTTTGTGTAAATCGATCCTTGGATGTCTTATACTATGTAATGGATGCACTCTTTAGTTGGGTATGGATTCTTCATGGGTATGAGTGTTGTGACATTACTTGAGTGAGTTAGGCAAGGTAATTTATGGCCATGTTGGAGTGAGTTCTCTACACTTAATACACTGCCTCCATGGTTTATATTTGTATATACCCCCCTATACTCAATTTTTAATCATGCCCAATTGTTCTTGGATTGTCAACTTCTTGGTATGTGAGGTCATTGGTTTAAGTTGCCAATCGCGTGGATTGTGAGTACCATGTTATTGCCCCTTATAACTTGATTTCTTAACTTATAATCAAATCTCTTTGCTCCTTACTTCTCCTCTGTTTTGATGTGTAGGTAACCA
This sequence comes from Telopea speciosissima, assembly GCF_018873765.1. Classification (NCBI taxonomy): domain Eukaryota; kingdom Viridiplantae; phylum Streptophyta; class Magnoliopsida; order Proteales; family Proteaceae; genus Telopea; species Telopea speciosissima. Next base: position 16,647,566 of record NC_057921.1, read on the forward strand.
TATGCCACCAAGAACTGTCGGTAGGGACCATGGTAGGGGCGGTCATGCCCAAGGAGGGGGAAGAGGTCGGGGCCAAGAAGGTGGAAGAGGTAGAGGCAGGATTCCACCACCACAGCCTTATGACCACGCATTGTTTCGGTCTTGGGAGCACGCACATAGGATGGTTAGTTGTGCAACCAAGACAGTGTTGAGCGAGAGGGACGTCTACACAAAGCACCTTTCTTCCTACAAGGTTCAAGAGAGGTTCGCCGCTCAAGAGGGGACTTCAATGCTCCGGTACGACCATGGTGCCTATCCAGTGTTGGTGCGATACTTCTATGCAAATCTCAGCATGGAGGAGCGAAACGATGGTACATTGCGCATTAGGAGCAAGGTCAAGGGCAAGGATATCACGTTCACAGCCTCACAGTTGGGTGACATCCTTGGGATCTCTAATGAGGGTGAGTTGACCTATTACCCTCCTAGGCGGCAGGGCTTGATGTATGTTTCCCTGGCGGAGCACACCCTCATTAGCAGCACCTTGAGAGACGACAATGAGAATGGGAGGTTTGACTACTCATGCTATCTTCCGACCGCCAAGATGTTCACACGGTTAGTATAGGAAAACTTGTTACCAGCTATCTGCCACCTCGACGAAGCCGGTTTGATGACCTCCTTTGTGGCATTTTGTTTGATCATCGGGCGTTGCCTTAACCTCCCAAATATACTCACCAGGACCATACCATTCAAGGCAACCAGGCGGAACGAGAGGTACCTTCCCTATGGGCGACTTCTCACAGTCATTTTTATGCATTTTGGGGTGGAGTTTGCTGCGGATGAGGCAAGAGATGAGATACCCAACCGGTTTAGCAAGACTACCATCCTCAAAATGAAGCTGAAGGGGGATGAGGGTAGTAGTGAGGATCCCGAGTACACTGATGAGGACCAAGGTAGAGGTGACGATGAGGAGGACAGTGAGGACGATGGTAGCGATGAGGAGGGCAGTGAGGATGAGTCTAGTGAGGGGGAGAGAGTGGCGGAGGCAGAGGATCCATAGAGCATTCCTGAGCAGGCTAGTGCAGACATTCCCCCTCATGGTGATCCACACTCTGGAGATGACAATCGACACACCCGAGGTTCCGTACCTCAGGGCAGCCATCGAAGTGGCTTATGCCCTCGTTCACATTTTGTTGGCACTCACGATGCGGAGGCGACTTCTTCTAGGGCGACTGAGCCTACACTAGGATTTATTGCTGGTCAGATGACCACCATCACGTCGTGTCTAGATGCATTCCAGGGCCAGCTAGCAGAGTTTGGGGGTATGTTCCGTGACATACATGGGATGTATCGTGACATGCACAATAGGGTGGTGCGTATGGAGCGTCGTACGAGGTTCGCTGGTTCTCCTGACACACTACCACAGCCAGCACCACAGTGATGATAGTTGATCGTGTTTCTTTCTTGTTGCCTTAGACTTAGACTTTTTATTTAGTTGCTTTAACTTCATTTGACTCGGTTGTAATATTTCTAGTATTTATCTTTTAGTGCCTTGTGATGGATCTGGGTATCCTCCCAGATCAGACACTGTCTGTTATTTATGATTTCGGAACTCCTTATTTTCTGTAATTGCTTTCTAATTATCTAGCGTGTTCTTATAAGCTTTTATTTAATCCTATAATGGAGTAAATCGGATCGGTCGGACCACGAGTTAGCTTAAGGTAGAGCATCGTGCTCTTATATCAGGTTGTCACGCCCTGATTCCCGAACCACCGGAATCTATGATCGGAGCATACAAATATGCTCCCGCACTACTGCTAGGATCACAGATGCAGTAGTTAAGCTAACTCATCCACACCGCACAAGACATGAATAATCAGGAGAGAATATAATATAATTAAATCAGAGTAATGGAAGCTAAATGATAATATAATAACATAACGGTCAATGTTTAACCCTATTCAATAATCCACCACAACATACTCGGAACCATGATGACATCCCATCAGGACTTATGTATTACATAGTATATACATAATACATTCTTCATGACGGGATCAAAATAATGACATAGTTAGTATCCAAAAGTAATATCCAAAAAGTAAACATCCAAAAAGGGGCCACCGGCCCAATCTCTCAAGAAGCTACTCTCCTAAGTAGCAAGTCTCGCAGTAGCAATCTGGTCCATGCTCCCTTTTCTCAGGGGCCCACCAATCCTCACCACTGCCACCCTCAGGGGCCATGGGCTCCGAGATGCTTGGCTCCACCAAACCTGCATCATAATCTAAAAAGAAGTTTCCACGAGGGGTGAGCTCCACTGAGCCCAATGAGTAAATCGAATCATGCAAAGGGTTACAATATGCATGGATGATAATGTTATGATGCATAAATCAATGATTACATGTGCACCTAACTCTAACCTCTAAGTCAGGTATAGTGCTACTGCAACACCCTAGGTAGCATCCCCGGCCCTCCACCTCTCACGGATGGCCTATCCGACGATGTCAAACCCGAGTTGTGCAGGGAGCCTGCCGGCCCCGGTCCTCAATCGGACTCACCGGTCCCAATACCTCAACCAGAATCGCTGGCTTACCTAGCAAACCCCCAAAGTTAACCCCACTGCCCTGGTTCCGATCCTCCATCTGAATCACCGATCCCAGTCCTCAATTGGAATCGCTGGTTTCCCCATGGGGGTCATCCAACATGTAAACCCCTATTGGAGAGGGTCGTAGCATTGGGTACACAATGCCTAGCCAACAACACCTACTATCTAGTGGTGTACATACACTATACATATGGATTCCATCATTATCAGATCGCACAACATTGTCATTCACAATATACAGCACTATACTCTCAATCAAATATCACATCAAAATAATTATTGAAAGTAAAGTGCATCCTAGTATCTACACTCAACATGGGAGAGTCTCCATTATCGAACAATAGATTTTCAATAAATAAACATACATCTATGTGTATGGCAATCATATAATGACATGCAAGTAGGTCTGGGTATCCGATTTCCTCACCTTGGGATTTGGTTCGATCGAGCCGTGAGTGATTCGGCATGCTAAAAAGTGAGTCGACCCCCATGTTTGGGTGCCCTAGATGCACAAAAAGACACACAAGAGACTAATGCTAAGGTCCCCAAAAGGGTAGGAATCAATAGGGGTTTAAAAGTGTAAAAATTATAAAACGGTAGATGCAAATTGGTAAAACGGTAGATGCATTTCTGGACTGTTCCTATCGTTTCTTCCTATCGTTTTTCACCGAGAGAAAAAGGTAGGAAGGCAGGGCTTAAAAAGGTAGGAAGGGCACCTGGGCTGCTCCTATCATTTTAGCTCGACTGCATCTACCTTTTTACATAACAAGCTTAAAATGAATGTTTGGCTTAGGGCTTTGGTTTCATGGCCCAAATGGGTATGTTTTAGGGTTATACCATTCAATAATGGCCAAGAATGTTACTCTAATCTAGGGTTTTAGATCTTTACCATCAAGAGGGTTTATAAACCCAATCTTACACAAGAGATGGGTGATAGATTGGAATCAATGAACCCTAACTTATCTATCCTTGGGCTAGAGTTGGCATTGATGGTTTAGGTCACCAAATGGGGGATGGAAACATTCACTTACCACATCAAAGAGGTTTTAATATCTTCCATTAATGGTTCCTCCAATAGATTGGTGAAGCCATTAATGGTAGGTCATTACCCACAATTTAAGAATATAGGAATTAATGGAGATGAGAGAAATGATGGAGGTTAGGTGGGGGACTTACCAAATGGGGATGGTGAGTGAGTGAATCCTCCTCCCTTCCTCTCTTCCTTCTTCGTCTCCTTCTTTCTCTTCTTCTCTTCTTCTCTTCTTTTCTTCTTTTCCCCCAAATTGATTTAGGTTTAGTGGGAGATGGGAATAGTGGTTTTTGGCCTTATCTATCCCAAAAGGTCCCTAGGGCATGTTTGGCTGGGTGTTGGTCCTTAGGCTTAAATGCTCTAGGGTCTGTTTGGTTGGACACCAAGTCTTAGGTTCAAGTTCAAGTTATTGGGCCTCAAGTTAATGAGGCCCACATGCCATCTCTATCTTTAATTAAAGGGGTGCTACACACCCAAGCCCAATCAATTATCTATGTTTTAAATGGAGTATAAGAATAAGGGCTTACTCCCAGTCGTCGTAAAATGGTACATCAAATTGGGCCAGGCCCCGCGGGTCCGCCTGCGAAGGGTAAACCAAGAATACTCCTTTGTTGACAAACTTTCCCCTGTCCTTGTCGATGAACCTATCCTCGACGACCTCCCCCGTCTCAAAGTTAACGATCTTATAGGACGTGTAAGTACCGTGGTCCTCCGTCTCTGATGAGGTATCTGCAGGCTTCTTGGCGACCGTTTGTATTGGTATGGATATTCTTGTCAATGTATAATATTGATAAATGGGGATTGGGATCATGCATTAAAATATGCTAACATAATGTGAAGTCGCCACCTAGGGTTAGGGCCTAGGATCCATTAAGTGTAGCCCTATCCGTTGTGAACGGAATCGGGCTACGTGACTCCAAATGGTCTAACCAGAGGTTCGGGTAAGGGGTTAGGTTACGAGTATGGAAAGGTGTTAGGCATCCACCTTGCCCGGCCGAAGCCGGTCTCTCTGTATTAGATGCTACATAAGGACGAATGTTCTCTCTCTTTTATTACAGGGATGGGGGATATTATGAACTACATTCAGACGTTGTAAATTAAATTAGAACATAATAAACTACATTACATATATGAAAAACATACGCTAAAATGATGAAATACGAAGGGACTACATTGAAACGATGAGAATGTAGTAATTATACCTGTACGATTATATTCCCTTGGCTCAGGGGAGATAGACGAATGGGCTGACGCCGAGAGCAACGGCTCTTTCAAGTGATTTGGTGGGGAGCAAACAGACAAAATAACGTTTGTAATAAAGGGGTTTTGACTGTTAGCCGTACACTGACAGGATAACAAAGCCTAGGAGCGAAAATGCTCTATGCTTGGAGGGATAATCAAAGGATCTATCCGCACCAAAGAGGGCTTCACTCACTCACACTCTCATAAGAGAAAGGGGAGAAAGCAGGGTGAAAGTGGAGAAAAGAGGGGTGGAAATCTTTTGGGGAGGGTCTCTCTACCTGAAAATCCTTGGGAAATGAGGGAGAAAGGAGGGTGAAAGTGGAGAAAAGAAGGGTGGAAATCTTTTGGGGAGGGTCTCTCTACCCGAAAATCCTTGGAAAATGAGGGAGGGGGACCCTCCTATTTATAGGGAGGGGCCCCTTCCCTCTCCTGGCCAGATAAATCCTCCACGGCGCCGTGGAGGTGTCCACGATGCCGTGGGGAACTTTTCCAGGGCGCCGTGGGTGACGTCAACAAGCTGATGTCACACCCCCTCATGGCACCGTGGAAATTAGGTACACATCTCCACGGTGCCATGGGAAGGAGCCCCATGGCGCCGTGGGAGCGCAGTGCCTTTTTCCCTTTATTTTTGGGCCTGAAATGGGCTCTAATGGGTTCTTAGGTTTCAAGGTTCTAGTGAGGAGTGTCGCTCTTCGTCCATGTCTGGTTGTCATCATTGCCAATCAAGGAGTGATGAAAATCAGTGTCTACAGTTTGCCCCTCTTTGGCCAAGGCCTGTGCCAACAACCGAAGGGTAAAGACAAAAGACCAACTAATTTTGTCACCAAGAGCATGTACTGCTGACGCTTTGCTCAAAGGTGACAGAGTTGCTAAAAACAGACGGTTAATCACGACGAAATCTTTTGATAAACCTCAAAAGAAAAACTCGAAAAAACCAAATCTCTATTGTGTGAGCATCGCTCAATCAAATTTTGAGGGTGATAAGGCACCGCTCGACCGGAGATCAAATTTCGGAGGTCTTTACTGGGGGTCAAGTTTTGAGGGTGATAAGGCACCACTCGACTGAGGATTAGGTTTGAGGGTGGTAAGGCACCACTCGACCAAGGATTAGGTTTGAGGGTGATAAGGCACCACTCGACCGAGGATTAGGTTTGAGGGTAATAAGGCACCACTCGATCGAGGATTAGGTTTGAGGATGATAAGGCACCACTCGACCGAGGATTAGGTTTGAGGGTGATAAGGCACCACTCGACCGAGGATTAGGTTTGAGGGTGATAAGGCACCACTCGACCGAGGATTAGGTTTTGAGGGTGATAAGGCACCACTCGATCGTAGATTAATGTTTTCACTAGGGATAAAGTTGTAAGATTTCGAAGGGTTTCACTGAGGACTAAAATTCTAAAGGTGATAAGGCACCACTCGTCCGCGCATCATGTTTTGAGGGTGATAAAGCACCACTCAATAGGAGACGGGGTTTTGTCAATTCCACTGGGGATGCATAGCTTCGAGGGTGATAAGGCATCACTCGACCGGAGCTCATGTTTATGAGGGTGATAAGGCAACACTTGACTAGAGATCAGGTTTTGACAACTCCACTGGGGATCACATATAAACACATTCCCCTGGGGATATGGGTGAACGACGATCTCGTGGTGAAAATCATGTCAGATGCACCTTCATGGGGAATTAGTAGATACAGAACTGTTGACTTGTATGCGAGTGCAAGGGAATTCGGAAAGTAATCCTACTGAGGATGCGAAACTGCTAATAGGTGCGGAAATGATCCAAATTGATAGGTGTGTACAAATGATAGAAGAGTTGAATACATAGCCATGATGCAAATGGAAAAGTAATCCAAAGATGCTTGTTTGATGCCAAATGGCCAATAAGTGCTGGTGCATCCGGATTTTTTTTTTTTTTGTCCACGGTGCCGTGTGGGGGTCTACACGGCACCGTGAGTGGGCGACACCGTCCTGACATGGCGCCGTGGGCCGCTATTCCACGAGGCCGTGAGATTCCCACGGCGCCGTGGGTGTGATAGGGTTTTTCTATAAATAGGCTCCCCCCCCCCTTTTATTCCTTCACTCTTATTTTTACTGCGAAGCTCTACCCTTTTGTTTTTCGACCTTCCCTCCGCTTTTCTTGACTTACACGATGTCCTTCCGCCACCGCGCACGCCAGGCCCAAAGGGAGCCGCTTCTCGGTACCACCCGTCGAGACGCTAGAGCTGCTTGGTACCCTTCTGGGGTCACCTTGGCTGACACCGCCCGCCACGGTTGCCGCTCCATATGGGGCCAGGTCAGTCACCTCACTTATGCTTTAATTTCTGTAGTTTATTTACTTATTTAATTTTTTGCATGAAAGAACCTTTAGACCTTGACCTAGGGCTGGCAGCTTGAAATGAGACCTAAGCGTTTCTTGACGCATAAATCGAGGCAATGCCTCTAGATACCACTTAGGCACCCAGTGGTACACAAATCAAAGTGAGGCCTATCAGACACTACCTTAAGTATCTGTTAGCATGCAAATCGAGGCAATGTCCCTAGATACCACCCTAGGTACCCAATGACACGCAAATTAAGGTGAGGCCATCAGACACTACCCTAAGTGTTCATTGGCATGCAAATCGAGGTAATGCCCTTAGATACCACCTTAGGCACCCAGCAACACGCAAATCAAGACAAGGCCATTCGACACTATCCTATGTATCTTTTGGCACACAAATCGAGGCAATGCCCCTAGATACCACCTTAGGCACCCAATGACACGTAAATCAAGACGAGGCCATTCGCTACTACACTAAGTGTCTTTTGGCACGCAAAATAAGGCAATGCCCCTAGATACCACCTTAGGCACCCAGTGACACGTAAATTAAGGCGAAACCATTCGACACTACCCTAAGTGTTTGTTGGCATGCAAAATAAGGCGAGGCCATTTGACACTACCTTGAGTGTCTTTTGGTACGCAAAATAAGGCGAGGCCATTCGACACTACCCTAAGTGTCTTTTGGCATGCAAAGCGAGGCAAGGTCCCTAGATACCACCGTAGGCATCCAGTGACACGCAACTTAAGGTGAGGCCATCAGACACTACCCTAAGTGTCCATTGGCATGCAAATCGAGGCAATGCCCCTAGATACCACCTTAGGCACCCAGCAACACGTAAATCAAGATGAGGCCATTCGACACTACCCTAAGTGTCTTTTGGCATGCAAATCGAGGCAATGCCCCTAGATACCACCTTAGGCACCTAGTGACATGTAAATTAAGTTGAGGCCATCAGATACTACCCTAAGTGTCCATTGGCATGCAAAACATGGCGATGCCCCTAGATACTACCTTAGGCACCCAGTGACACGCAAATTAAGTTGAGGCCATCAGATACTACCCTAAGTGTCCATTGGCACGCAAAACAAGTTTTCATTTCTTAGTCTCTATTTCTTCTCTTTTTTTTTCTTTTTTTTTTTAGCTCATTTGATTATTATCCTGACTAACAATTTCTCTTATATATATATATATATATATATTTTTTTTTTTTTTTTTTTTTTTTTTTTTTTTGCATGGCAAGTTCCTCCCTTCGCCCAAGAAGTATTGTGGGCTAGAGAGTGTCTCAGAGTGGTACCCTACACTCTGCTCAGCAGTCCGATCCCGAGTGGTGCGGGCCGGTTTAGGACACATCGTCGCATCTTTTGCCCAAGAGCTGGACAGTTCGACAGCAAGGGTGTTGATAGAGAGATGGTGGCCGAGCACCAATACATTTCACCTTCCCTTTGGTGAGATGACTATCACCCCTCTTGACTTCTACATGATCACCGAGCTTCCCTTTTGAGGGGTGCCCGTGACCCTGCCCCTAGACAAGTGGGTGGTTGCTTCGGTGGAGCCACAGGAGAGCCTGGACTTCTACAGGCGGATGCTGGGGATTGAGGTTGTCAGTCGAGAGATCCCCGCGGCATACTTGCGGAGTGCCTGGAGTTAGAGGGTCGTGACTGACGAGTCTCCCTCTGCTCTTTAGGACCAGCGGGCTAGATGCTTCCTCCTCTATCTTCTGGTGGAGGTCATATTTAGCGACATGACCGGGACGATGACAGCTGATGATATGTACGTACGATTCTTTCAGGACTTCTATCTAGCCACGGGCTATGATTGGGGTGGTTTGGCGTACGCCCACTTCCTCTACATGATGGATTTCTTGGTAGTGGGGTCGCCGAACCTCATTGGATGCTGCTATGTCCTCTAGGTAAGCTTTCCTTCCTTTGTTAACCCTCTCTTTTGTTATTATATATATTTTTTTATTTAACTGATCTATTTATTGCAGACATGGAGCTATGAGGTTCTCCGGTTCCGGGTCCCCACTTTCAAAGCTGGGGATGATCCCGAAATCACTTTTCCCAGGGCTACGATGTGGCGAAAGTCCCACCTACTCAGGAATGGCCGCCATAAGGACGTCGAGTCCATACGCGCCCTCCTGAACGAGCTGCGGCTCGAGATGGTATGACTTTTATCTTTATGCTTTTTATCATTACTTTCTTATTATTATTATTTTCCTAACCCTTTTTGCCTAACAGACTGCTCCCCGCGCCTATTTGGGGGAGATTATTCTAGAGTCGAACCTGTTCAACAGGGCCTCGATACTCTCTGGCCATCGGATGCTCTTTGAGGGCCCGTGGGGGTTCTCCTTCTATATGGGAGAATGAGTATCCCTACAGTGGTCCAAGACGCGACTGATCCCATGTCCTCCTCATGCTAGAGTTCACGAGCCAGCCCTGATGGATCGAGAGGAGATCTGGCATTGGAGGGCGGGCGAGCCTGGGATAGGGCTAGTGTTAGTCGATACAGACTATACCACCTTCCTTCATCGGGAGACAATCTGCGTCCCCCTTACCCGAGAGGGACCTCAGGTAAGATCTTCCCCCTCTTTTATTCTTTCTTCATTTACTTTATTAGATTGTTAAGCTAATTCTTGTTTTGCGCTTGCTTCTTCTCTTGACAGTTCCCAGACCGTCCTGTGGTTCTGGGGGTCTATGGTGGCGGGAGTTCATCCCACGCCTCTCGAGCAGCGGAGTCAGGCGTCAAACCTTTTGAAGAGGTCCCGGCCATGCAGATTGCTGGTTCAGATGACCACATCTTGGGATATCGTTCGTGGTTTATCCGCCACCATGAGCCCAGGATGGTCGAGGTCATCCTGCCACCTCCTTGTGTCACGGATGCCGATATAGGCCTCCCTCTCCCTTATGATGGGGTAAGCATATCTAACTTTTCTAATATTTATTCATTGATTTACCAGCCCTTAACATCTTGAATGAATATTGTGTTTAGGTGGACGCAAGCCGATATGCCGATATGAGGCATATGATGGAGAGTATGGATGAGATGATCATCTCTCGCGTGGATGTGACCCACCGGCTGGTAATTCTTTCCTTCTTTTCTCCCTTTCTTGTTCATCTTTCCTCATGAAACTCATCTCTTGATGTTTGACTCTTCGTTCCTTTTTCCAGAGGACCGATCTTGACTATTATCGGAGGGAGAATGGGAGGATGCGGCTCACGATTGAGAGACTACAGGGTGATCTGGCCCGAGTTGAGGTTGAGAGAGACAGCCTGAGGATGTCTCAGAGCGGGGAGGGGGGAGGCTTGGATGTCAATGATTACTCCCCCGAGTCGTGACTCTTTTTTATTCTTTCTTTTTTTGTTTTGGGAAATATTGTCACAATTATGTACATTTACTCTCTCTTTTTTTGTTTACTTTTTGTTGTTTGTATTTGTTTATTCTTTATACAGATACTGCTATGAATTCATTGGATACTTCTTTCTTTGAAATGCACACATGACCCAATCCCTTTCCTTAGAAGCACAAATTCCATTGACAAATGGTTCCATTACATGAGAATGGACAAAAAAACTGAGAAAAGACAAACAAAGATAGGAACATTGGATTGATATAACTTATTTACAACATTTTTCCACATTTCGGATAACAGAATCACCACTTCTTATGTCAACATCTCTGGGGTTCTGAAATTCTTCAACTTAGGTTGTTTCTGCCTTGGAGATACTAAGGAAGGGATATAAAAACTGGTGTGAGTCAGACCCATGAATCTCACATAATTGCACTCGGGTGTTTCTGGTTCTTCCATTTCGGCCTTCATCCAGGGGCAATTCCATTGGATTTCTTAAACATCTCTTTCCTCCAAATATTTCTTCCAATCTTGGACCTTATGGAACTCTGACTTTTCCCTCTTTATTTGATAATGTATGGGTCGGAGGTGAGGACATGGAACTGGTGTTACCAACTTCACTTTTTCCATCAACCACATTTGGAACACTGCCGGAGATCCATGAAGGTAGTCCGTTCCGTATTTCTGAGACTGATTCATGGTATCAAACCCTTTGAACGTTTCTGCGAAAATGGTGGGAACGATGTCGCATCCTTCTTCAATCTGCTTAACTACTTCCGTAATCCTTGGAGACATGCCTTTTCCTGGAGATGCTAACAGTACTTCCCAATCATACAGAATAAGTATGCCCACTTTCTGTATCTGATCTGTCCTTCTTCAAACCTATTGTTGTTGAAGATCTTCACAACATTCAACGCATCCACCTTGTCATAATTGAGAACTTGCTTCACCTCCTTTCTATTCATGGCAAAGAAATCTTCCAGATCTCTGAAAAGTTGTCCTTTCTACATGGTTGGGAGGAACAATCTTCCTCGAGGGGGTGCCATCAAGCATGCTCGGAATTCTTCAATGGTTGGAGCCAACCAGACTTTTCTGAAATGGAGTGCGTGTAATTGGGGATTTCAGCATTTTGACGCTTCTCTCAATAAGTCATGATGGAGCTTGAAACAACCGATTCTTCCTAGGACTGTCAAATGGAGATCTTCTAGAAGTGTAGGCTCATCTACATTCATCCGGAGAGTTCACTGGCGCAATTGTTCATCCAGCCCTTCTTTCTTTGGTCCCCTCATACTACCTGCATCAAGGATCGGGTTAGCATTTTGTGACATAGAATGAATAAATCCTTTGTTAATAACCAGCTCCAAATGACTCTATACCTAAGCTAAGTCACGAAAAATGGATTAAAGGCCAATTGGCGGGATTTACCCATATGTGCAAGGGATGCCGGCTGGCAGAATTGTGGAAGGAAACCAACACAATGCCCTCTCTTTTTTTTTATTATTATTTTTTTTTAGACTGTACCCGAATACATCGAGTTGCCTACGTATCCCTTGGGGGGAATCAAGTCAAACGTAGTTCAAGTTACTTCACATATCTCAGACGAAATACTTCTTTAACTGGTCCATGTTGACCAATCCCCGAAGATCTTCTCCGTCAAGATCAGAGAGTTTAACTGCCTGGCTTAGCAATATGGTCTTGACTTTATAGGGTCCACTCCAATTGGGTCAGAATTTTCCTCTTGGGTCGTGAATCAGAGCCCGCTGTTCTCTAAGGACCAAATCTCCTTCTTCAATGCTTCGGGTGCGGACACCCTTATTGAATGCCCTAGCCATTCTTTGTTGATATTTCTTGAGATTGTCCATGGCCTTCATCCTTTTCTCATCCAGGAGATTGAGCTCTTTGTATCTAGCCCTTACCCATTCTCCTTCTAGCAATTGACTATCGAGTAAGACTCGAAGAGAAGGGACTTGAATTTCTACTGGCAATACAGCTTCCGTCCCATATACCAGAGAATACAGGGTAGCTCCGATAGAGGTTCGGATAGATGTCCGATATGCCCATAAGGGTAGTGGAAGTTTCTCTGCCCAGTCATTGTGGGTATCTGCCATCTTTTACAATATGACCTTCATATTTTTGTTGGCTACTTCTACCGCTCCATTAGTCTGTGGATGGTAAGTAGAAGACTTATGCCTCCTGATGCCAAATCTGTTGCAGAGTTCCTCCACCTTTCCCCTGAAATGCAAGCCTTGATCGAAAATCAATTGTTGAGGGACACCGTATCTGCAGATGATGTTCTCTTTTATGAATTTTGCCACCTTGGCAGAAGTCAAGACTGCATAAGATTGAGCCTCCACCCATTTTATGAAGTAGTCGATGGCGACTAATACGAATTGATGGCCATTTGAAGCGCTTGGAGTTATCTTACCAACTACATCAATTCCCCAAGTAGAAAATGGCCAAGGGGCATTTAATGAGTGCAACTCTGTTGGAGGAATATGAATGATATTAGCAAATATCTAGCATTTATGGCATCGCCTTACGAAGGCAGCACATTCAGCTTCCATAGTGGCCTAATAATATCCCATCCTGAGAATTTTCTTAGCCAACATCCTTGCATTCATGTGTGGTCCACATATTCCTTGATGGATTTCTTCCATAATGGTTTGAGCCTGATCCTCATCTACACATATTAGTTGGATACCATCATAAGACCTCTTGTACAACAAGTTTCCTTAGAGGATGAATTGAGTAGCATATTTTCGCAAATGCCTCTTCTCTCTTTCTGAAAACTCTTCAGGGTACCTCCTTTCTTTGATGTAATCAATCACTAGAGCATACCAAGGCCTTACATCCTCGGTGAGTGCATTGACTGGCTCTCCATATGTTGGGCTAGTCCTTCTTTCTATCAGAAAATGTCGGATCCTATTTTGAGTATCACATTCCACCATGGACGCCAAAATGGCTAAAGCGTCAGCGAACCAATTGCTATCCCTAGGTAGATACTCAAAAGAGACTTCCTTGAAGCATTGAGTCAGTCGCTCCAAATACACCTGGTAAGGCTTTAACTTCTCATCCTTAGTCTTCCACTTTCCTTGTGTTTGACAGATCACAATGGAGGAATCTCCGTAAACTTTAATTTTGTCCACCCCTACAGACAGAGCCATTTCTAATCCAATAGCACAAGCTTCATACTCCGCTATGTTATTGGTGCAATTGAATTCTAACCGGAAGGCCATCGACAAGTAAAAATCCTCTAGGGTTATGAGTAATATCCCTGTGCCAAATCCTTTTTGATTGGCGGCTCCATCAAAGTACAACTGCCACCCTTTATTTGGTTCCGCTTCTATGGAGTGCAAATCTTCATCTGGGAAACGGTCCTTTGTTGCTCGGGAATCAACTTCTGAGGGGAATGCTGCCAGATGGTCGGAGAATGCTCGCCCTTTCATAGATTTTTGATTGACATAAGTTATGTCAAATTCTAATAATAGCAACAACCACTTAGCCATCCTCCCTGTCAATGCTGGTTTCTCGAAAAGGTACTTAATTGGATCCATTCGCGAGATCAACTTGACGAGATGTGATACCATGTAATGTCTTAGATGCTTGGTTACCCAAACCAGGGACGTGCAGGTTTTCTCCACATGAGCATATCAAGTTTCTTACTCTAAAAATTTCCTGCTCACATAGTAAATTGCAAGCTCTTCTCCATCCGCCTTGCCAACTTGGGCCATCATTGATCCGACCGTTGTTTCTCCTATTGACAAATATAGGAGCAAGGGTTCACCAAACACTAGAGGGACCAGTATAGGAGGAGAAAGTAAATACTCTTTGATTTTCATAAGGGCATCTTGGCATTTCTCATTCCATTCTTTCAGTTCTTTCTTCCTTAGGAGTTTGAAGATGAGTTAACAAGTGGATGTCAACCGAGATATGAACCTGCTGATGTACTGGATGCAGCCCAAGAACCCTCATACCTCTTTTTCTGTCCAGGGTGGTGGTATTTCTGTGATGGCCTTTATCTTGTCAGGGTCTGCTTCTATTCCTCTTTCGCTGATAAGAAACCCCAGCAGTTTTCCTGCTTTGGCCCCAAACACACATTTTTTAGGGTTCAACCTTAGCTTGTATTCTTTGATTCTTTCAAAGAATTTTTTGAGGGCTGCAACATAGCCCTGTCAGTCAACAGATTTGACTATCATATCATCGACATACACCTCTACTTCTTTGTGTATCATATCGTGTAGGATAGTCATGGCCGCTCTTTGATATGTTGCCCCAGCATTTTTCAACCCAAAAGGCATCACTTTGTAACAAAATGTTCCCTATGATGTGGTGAAGGCAGTCTTCTCCCTGTCCTTCAGGCACATACTGATTTGGTTATATCCTGAGAAACCATCCATGAAGGATAGTAGAGCATGGCCTGCAGTATTGTCCACCAAAATGTCAATGTGGGGTAGAGGGAAATCGTCCTTAGGGCTGACTCTATTCAGGTCATGAAAATCCACACACATTCTGACCTTCCCATCTTTCTTAGGGACTGGGACAGTATTGGATAACCATTGGGGGTACTGGGTTACTTGGAGAAATCTTGCATTCCACTGCTTGATGACTTCTTCCCTGATCTTCTCACTCCATTCCGGTCGCATCCTCCTTAACTTCTTTTTTACGGGACGAGCATCCAGATATGTTGGTAATTCATGTTGTACAATCTTTAGATCGATGCCGGGCATGTCCTTGTAGGACCAGGCGAAGACTTCCTCAAATTCCTTGAGGAGAGAGATCATTTGGGATGTTTCATCATCATTGAGAGAAGAACCAATTTTGATCATTCGAGGGCATTGATCGGTCCCTATATTTATAGGATGGGTGTCCTCTTGGATGGGATGAGCTCTTCTTTGCTCCAATTGTTCTAACAGATTACAATGTTCTAAGACATTATCATCATCAGAAGAATAGGAAGAAGAAGAAGAAGAAACATACTCAGAATCAGCAATTTCATTCATGATAAGGGGAAGAGTACAGACAAACCCAATAGACTGGACATTTCCACAGGACTCGGATACAGACTCAGAGACAGACTTAGGCAGGACTATGCTAGAGCTGGTTATAACTTCAGACTCATTAATATGGAAATCTTCCATCATTCTTGTCCAATTTGCTACGGATCCTTGGAGAGGTTATATGAGAAGATGTGGTGCTGGTCCTTCTTCCTCTTCTTCAATGATCACCGCCACTTCGAGCAGCTCGCCGATCCCTTGATCTCCTGTGACTTCCTTCTTGCTGGCTTGATCCAATTCCATGGCCACCCAGTCGACTTCATTCTCAAAGAATATTTCAAGCCCTGGTAGACGTTCGCCCTGCTCTTGATTGAACCATGGTTCTTGATTTCCACAATAAGAGAAGTCTTCACCCTCTTTTACGAAGTACCCGTTCAGAGTCTTGAAGTACGGCGTACCATTCGCTGCACTGTTCTTCCGTCCTGTGGCTTTCTTCTTTGGGTCCTTCAGGTTAAACCCTAACCCATAATGATTTGCATTGACCTGTATTTCTGGGAATGCTGGTACCCCCTGTTGGTTCTTTCCTAATCCCAATCCTGGAAAGTATTTCATCTTTTTCATGATCTTTACAGAGGCCTTGCTCCAAATCATCGAGAATTTCCTTAGACTCCAATCTTCTTCACTTGCAGAGGTAGTGCGAATGTGACCGATTTCAAACCCACCCAGTTGTACCTTCTGTGAGGGTGAACCACCTACTTCAATGTTAGCCAAAGTGTGCACCATTTCTGGGTCTCCGAAGATGGTAATCACTTTCTGGTCATGTATGAACTTCAACTTCTGATGAAGACTTGATGCTAAGGCTCCTGTTGAATGCAACCATGGTCTTCCAAGCAACATATTGAAGGATGCTTAAATGTCGATGACTTGGAAATCTATGGTAAAGCAGGCTGGTTCGATCTTGACATTGGTGGTGAGAATTCCGATTACCTCCCTCCTGGAATTGTCGTATGCCCTAATGGTTTGACTGGATGACTTCATCTTATCTAGAGATAAACTCATGCATCTTGCTGCTTTGAGAGGCATTACATTGAGGGCGGATCCATTGTCTATCAGAACCTGGAGAACCTGATTCTTGTTACATTCCACAGTAATGTAGAGTGCCCGGTTGTGATTCTTTCCTCCCGGGGGTAAGTCCTCTTCTGAGAAAAAGAGTGACTGAATGGCATAAGTGGCCCCCACTATGTGAGATAATTCCTCAGGTCGCATTTCTGTGGGCACTTGAACCTTGGTGAGAGCTTTCAAAATAGCTTCTCGGTGGGTTGGTGATGCCATTAATAATCCCCAGATTGAGATGTTGGCTTGGGCCTTCTTCAATTGGTCTAGTACTCGATTTTTTGGCTCAACAACCGCCATTGATTGGCTAGACCGATATTTTTCCACTGTCAAATCCTTATTCTTGAAGTTTCAGCCACTCCTGATTTTCGTGACTTCTGACTCCCTTCCTTTGATGACCAACTAGACTGGACAAAAGTCGCCATCCTCTTCGTCACTATCAGTGATGATAAGGGGACCCTTGGGACAAGTTTGGATTTCAGCTCCTTCATTGGACAAGGCCACAATAGACTTCCGGGCATGATCTAGGATTTTTGATAGGGTTTCTTGCTTCTTAGCAACTTGTTGGACTGTGTGAGAATCTTCTGGTATCAACTGGCTAACGGCATGAAAGGCTTCCAAAGCCGCTCGGTACATCTTTCTTGCTTCCGCTAATGACTTGTAGAAGTTGCGATCCTTCCTTTCCCCTTGAGAACCTAAACTTTTAGAACTTTCTTCGGGGCTTGGAATAACTGGGTGGATGTTCCCTGTTGGGTCATTAACTGCTCCTTCCTCATTGACATGACACATATGGAAATTATCATGTGCTCTTGCCCATGCATGGTATTCTCTGTTGCCCTGATTTGGGGATGGAGGAGGAGTCCCACATAGGTCTTGTGCCAAAGCTAAAGTTAGCTTTACAGAGTTCTCCAAGTGATGAATTGCTTGAGGGAGCGTCCACTGTTCTTTGACGGGTTCCAGCTGTTGAAGCTCTTCTTGGTACTTATCATCCAAGACCACCATTCTCATAAGCATTTCCTGGATCTTGTCTACATCCCGATGGATCTTGTTCACCTAGAATGACAAAGCCCATGGTGCGGGTCCGTAGATGTTCTCATACTTTTCCAGACGCGTCCTTGGTTGCCAAGATTCCTCATCCTCTGTCTCTTCTTCCCCTTCGGACTCTTCATCATCGGATTCTCCTGATGTAGATTCTTGCTCACTTTCATCTTCTTTGGATGATTGTTCTTCTTCTAACTGCTCTTCCCCTTCATCATCGATGCCCATCAGAAAGATACCTCTGGTAGGGTCATTCTAAAATTCCCCGAGACTGATGTCATTGATCCATACGTCCCATGTTTCACTTCTTCGGGGTGGGTCTGAATAGGAGAATGAATCCGAATACAGGGCCAGATCTTCAGGAGGGGTTCCAAACAGGTCTCGAGCCAAAGCAATGGCTAACCAAGTCATGTTTGGCAACTCATGGAGGGTCCGAGCAAGTACATCACTCTCATTTGGCATTACCAATCTCTCACAAGCTACTGCGAGATTGCTACATATGAGGTCTGGGAATAGAGAAGTGGCCTTGTAAAGGATCTCTTGAGTATTGGTGGAAACATCCAGTATATCTGCTACCTGGTAGAATACGCTCATGCTCCAACACTCAAAATCTTCCCTAGACACGGTCCAATCACCTCGCGGGACTTCTGGCGAGGATATCTCCTCATCCCCTCTGCGCTCATCGTCATCTGATGATATGGGTTGAATAAGGCTGGTAGGATCACTATTATCATTGCTCCCGATGTTATTCACCCAATCCATCGCAACTACTCCTTCATCATCCATCGTCAAACTTTGCTCGGCATACTCTATCCATTCTTTGTGGATTTCTTGGTTGTCCACCTCATCTAAGCTGTCATCAGTATCTCCCCCTATATGGATAAGAGAGACTTCTTCTGATAGAACTTGACCAATAGCCAGTGCTGAGACTGCTTTGAGAAGCTGGGGTGTGACTCTGGTGATTTCATTCCCTTCTTCTTCTTTAGGGACCAGGTGACATATTTCGGATGGTGAGAAGCCATACTTGCGCAATGGTGTCATTGACTCAAGACCTTCTAATCCAAATTCCAAGAAATCCAACTTTCAGAGCCGATTGATGGATGTTATGCCTCTGCCGCGATCACATGGCTGTCCACCTGTTTGGATATTCCCGTCACAGTTAGTTTTGGCATAATAAATGCAAACTTGCATCTTCTCTGCCCACACTTGACGCGACTGCTCATCTTTCCCTAAATACCATGGGATGGGCTGGATCAATGTAGTAGGATCTTGGAACGGTGCTTCTTCCTGCAACATGTTTATTAACCCCGTAGATGATTCCGGAGAATAAGTCCCCTTCACAAGTGGTTGTGAGACTTTCCATGCAGGCATCGGGTGCTCCACCCAGGTGGTACCTTCTGACTTTGGATGATAGAAAGGGGAGTCGGGTCGATTTACTTCCTGAGACATCTCCTGTTGAGTCTGTCGTTTCTTTTCCTCTTTAAGTCTCTTGGTCAACATTGTTATATAGACATGCGCCTTCATTAGCTTCCTCTTTTTCTTGACTGGATGAATCAAAGTGGTAGGATCAGCCCGCTCCGTCTCTTCTTGGAGCATGTTTACTCCATGGTTGGGAAGAGGATTTGTGGTGACATTGGGGGCTGCTTCTTCTGAAGTTCAATTTTGCCTTCGTCAATCAAATCCTGGATTGCATGCTTAAGGAATATGCATCTATCAGTGTGATGACCTTATTGGTCGTGATAATGGCAGTACTGATTGGGCTTATACCATACAGGGGGGTTGCTCAAATCCACAGGTCTAGGGGGAACTGAATTGATCATTCCCTACTTCTTGAGCTTGGTGAATAACAACGAGAGTGTCATTCCTTCAAAATTAAAAGTCCTCCTAGGTGCTTCAAGTTCAGTTTGGATCACAAGAGGGGTGGCTCCTGCGGTTACCACCTGGACTTTTGCCGCTTGGTTGCTCGTCCCTGTCGCATTTCCTCCTTTGGCTCTTGGACTCTTCCTTACCGGATAGCTTCCTGAGGCCTAATGGGCCATACTCTGATTCTGCCTTTCTTTGAAGATCTTGTCTTCAATCTTCTTCCCAATCGTCATAAGAGCATCAAATGTCTTGATATGCTGGTAATATATCTTCTCACGGTACTCCCTATACTAGTTTTCTAACAATATCTTGACATGTTCCTCTTCAGTGGGGCTGTTCCACATCTTCACAGCCTTCTCTCTGAACCTCATGATGTAGTTTGAAAATTCTTCACTTGGTTCTTGCCTCAAGGTCTCCAACTCTCTTCGAGTAATATCCATCTCGGTATTGTATGAATACTGCTTCATGAATGCTTTAACCACGGAGGCCCATGACTGGGTTTGGGTGTGATCGAGCTGTGTTAACCACCTCAAAGCAGATCCTGCCAAAGAATACAAGAACGCCTGTCCCATTTGGTTTTCAGAAAGTCCCCACGATCTGGCAATGGTGGCAAAAATCTTGAGATGAGCTCTAGGATCTCCCGACCCATCGAACTTGTCCAATTTCCACTTGAAATCTTCAGGGATTTTTCCTTCGGGAAAGAACATCAGGTCTTCTTCATCTTTTTCTTTGACTTTGCCTTTGACAACCACTTCCAATTCGGCTACCTTTTCTCTCATCTTCTTCTCTCTTTCTGTTTTGGGAGGGTCTGTAGGACGACTATCATCCCCTTCTTCTACTAGTATGGTGATTGGAGTCTTGGGGGTTGTAGAGTTGGTTTTTTGGACCTCCTGCTCCATTGGTCCGGATACGGATCCGCCCTTAGAGAGTTCATGGACTGACTGCACTAGTTGTTCCATGAGCTGCCGCATTTCGGCCATGTCTGCCTGCAGCCTATATACTCGATGTTCGATGTGACTTTCGGACAAGTGGTCCTCCATAGGATCCATGTTGCTCACAAGTGATATCTCGGCTGATGAACTAGAGGAATGAGAAGAGATTGGAGAGCTCGGGGAGAATGATGGACTGGCTCGAGTCAGCCTTCCACCGCGTCGGATCCAGATAGGCAAGGACGGAATTGTGCTTCTACGAAAAAGAGAAGAAGATCTAGTTCAGGTCCTAAGAAGGAATAAATCTTATTCAACAATCTTTTTATTTTATTTTATTTCCCTTTTTTTTATTATTATTATTATTATTTGTATTTCATCATATCTCTCTTTTTTTCTTTTCTTTTTTTTATGACATTTTTTTTTGTTTTATTTGGCTCAAGTAATCGAAGCCGTCATCAGAGTTCCAGTTAGGCCTCTCTGAACGCGGGCTTTGAATGCCGTCATTGGCCAAGCATTCTTGGATACGACATAAAAAAAAACAAACAAATAAAAGAAAGATCCTAGTTATCGGGTTACTGACGATTATGTCTGGGGTCAACATGAGATGCCCTTATTTCGAGGGACATATAAGGTTCCATCGTACGGAAGTGAGCTTCCATTTTTCTTCGAGGGACCATCGCGGGACTATGGAATTTCTTACCTTCGGTGGCATCTCGTATCGAATCCAAGTTAATCGTCAAGTGACCCTAAACTCGGTCTTTCTTATAGCTAATAAATGTTAGTTTGTGTCGTACCCTAATCATATATGGTCTATTTTCCTACATGATGCATGTAAAGGGTAGGCTTCCACTTTCTTTAGTCTACAAACCATATCTGGATCCACCCCAAGCTGAAAATGATCTGGTTGCTCTATATATACTTCCTCTTCAAGATTACCATTCAAGAAAACTGACTTCACGTCCATCTGATATACCTTGAATCCCTTGTATACCGCCAAAGCTAGGAACATCCGAATGGATTCCATCCTTGCTACCGGTGCAAAAGTCTCATCAAAATCTATTCCTTCCACCTGAGCGTAGCCCTTGCACACAAGTCTGGCTTTGTTTCACATCACCTGGCCATCTTCATTTAACTTATTCCTGAAGACCCACTTGGTGCCAATAATATTCTTGTCTGCTGGTCTGGGAACTAACTCCCATGTGTTGTTCTTCTCAATCTAATCCAGCTCTTCGTTCATGGCTTTAACCCAATGTTCATCTTTGCTTGCTTCATAAATGGACATGGGTTCCACCTATGACAATAGAGAATATGTAATGGCCTTCATCTTTCTTGTCTGTATACCCGCTTTAGGATCTCCGATGACTTGATTTGGGGGACGCACTTTTTGCCACTTTTCAAAACTAGGTCTTCCATCTCTCTCTGTCACTGTGTCAATCTCATGGGCATTTGTGTCTGCATCCTCATGCTTTTAAACTTCCACAACTTCATCATTTACATTCGCATCATCATCAACCTCTTCAAAAGTTTGTTCTTCTAACACTACTGGTTTAAAGTGGGGTAATGTTTTATCAATCTTCACATCTAAACTCTCCACAACTTTCCCCAACAATCTTCACATCTGAACTCTCCACAACTTTGAGGAATACCCTAAGAAAATACCTTCATCTACTCTATCGTCAAATTTTCCAAGGTTGTCTTCCCTTCTTTTGATGAAGCAACGACTACCAAACACCCTAAAGTGTTTCACTATGGCTCTTCTATTAAACCATAATTCATATGGAGTCTTGGATTCTTGTGGTCTCAACAAGCATCTGTTGCCAATGTAGACAACTGTATAGATGGCTTATGTTTTGCAATATTATTATCTGTAAGCATTGCCCTAGCCATTCCTTGAATTGTCTTATTCTTCCTTTCAACTACCCCATTTTGTTGAGGGGTTCTTGCTGCCGAATGCTGAATTCGTATGCCATGTTCATTACAAAATTCTGTGAAAGCACTCCATGTGAACTCCTTTCCTTGGTCAGATCTGACGCACTTGATTGTTTTACCAGTCTCATTCTCAACCCTTTTCTTGAACACCTTGAGGCAGTGTAAGGCTTCAATTTTGTCCTTAAGAAAAAAGACCCATGTCATCCTTGAATACTCATCAATAAGTAACATAAAATATCTCTCTCCTCCAATTGCTTGAGTCCTCATTGGTCCACACAAATCTGTATGAATTAAGTCTAAAGGCTTACTAGCATAGTGTTCATTTGACTTGTATATAGCCCTTGTTTGCTTACCCTTCTGACATGATCCACAAACATGATTTGTGAGGTTCTTGATTTTTGGACCTTGTTCTTGCTCAACTTGGCTAAGTTCTTGAAATTTATATGCCCAAGTCTTCTGTGCCAAAGTGTGGTTTCATTCTCCTGACTAATCATGCAACTGTCATCATTGCTCTCTGTAAGAACATACAAATTCCCATCTGTCCTGGAACCATGAGCCACTTTCCTTCCATTTTTCGTCTTCCTTATCTCAAAATCTTCCTTCGTAAATAAGACCTCATTTCCTTTGTCACATATTTGACTCACACTCAGAAGGTTATGTTTCAACCCGCTCACATACAACACCCTGCCAAATTTTATTCTTCCTTGATCCAAGTTGACTATCCCCTTGCCTTCAATCTTGGCCCCATCATTGTTCCCAAATCTAACTAAGTCACTTTCAACTTTATCAAGATTTAAAAATCTATCTCTTTCACCTATCATATGAGTAGAACAACCACTGTCAAGAATCCATGGAGATGATCTTCTTTAAGCCTTAAAAGCCGTCTGAACAATCAATGATTTGTTGCTTTCTCATGTCTTCTTCTTCTCAACCTAAACTACTTTTTTAGATACAGTGATGGATTTTTTGGTTTCCTTCTTTGTAAACATCTTCTTGTTCTTTGTGTGATATTTCTTCTCCTTCTTCAGAGACGGCCTTTGAGAGGGACGCAAGGTCTTGCAATTTCTTGCAATGTGACCAAGCTTGTAGCATCTAAAACATTCCACATTTTGATCTACCAATAGTGCAAACCTGTTCTTCATTTTGACAACTGCAGGCTTGACATTCCTTCTACATTCTGTTACTCTATGTCCATACATGTTGCAGCCATAACAATACCCATTGAACCTTTGAGTCTGCCAAATATTCTTAATGTAGTCTTTGGATCTCTAATAGTATATAGTAGTAAACCCATCTTCGTCAACCTTCTTGCTAGTAGAATTCATATGTCTTGAACCTCTTCTCTTCTCACTAACAAACCTAACCGGATTATGTGTAGTGCCATTCCCTTTTATCTTTACTCTCTTTGAAGAACTTCCATTCTCATAGCCAAGACCAGATTTATCATTGATAGGTCTTTGTCTACTAAGGAGATCATCTAACATGCTAGCTCCATTTGTTACTTGATCATGTTCTTCTTTAGTTTCTTGAACACAGACCTCTTTGCCCTTGTCATTCACAGTTATAGCTATTGGAGATGTATTTGTAACTGTAAGGTAGTCCTTATTTTTCAAATTTTCTAGTTCTACCTTTAGTTTTACTATTTCTTCTTCAAGCTGAGCACATTCATCAACTTTCAAAGATAAGTTAATGCTAATATCTTCAGTCATCTTCTGTGTTTCTTCAATGGTGAACTTTAGTTGACTAATTTTCTCTCTTTCTTCTACAAGCTGCTTCTCCAACATCTTGCTTCTCTTTCTTTCTATCTTGAGCTCATTTAAGGTAGTATAAAAAATAGTTTCCAGATCTTCAGCTTCTGATTCTTCATCCTTATCAGATTTTTCTTCCTCTTCTTGATGGTCATTACTTGCTAAGACCATGAACATTAGTTCATCATCAGAGTCTTCAACTTCTATTAATTCTTCTGAAAATGTGTCATCTTCTTTTGTCATCGAACTCTTTTTCTTGAAGGTGTCATTCTTTTTTGAAATGAGCTTTTTCTTTTTAAAGCTATTCTTGGAGGGTTGAGTGTCTTCATCATCTGACTCAACTGTTTTGCCCTTCTTTGGACACTTAGAGGCAAAATGTCCTATACCTCCACAATTAAAGCATTTCAAGGAAAGTTTTCCCTTGTATTTACCTTTATCATTCTTGAACTTCCTGGCAAGGTAGGCAATAAGCTCATCATCATAATCTTCATTATCATTTTCTTGCTTAATTTTCAACTTCTTCATGACTTTAAATGTAGCCTCCTTCTCTGTGGATTTAGGCTTCACCATTTTCATTTCATATGCAGTCAATATACCATGCAATTCATCTAAACTCAACTCATTCAAGTTCTTTGACTCTTCTATAGCAGACACCGTTGGGTTATAAAGATCTAGCAAAGACCTGAGAATCTTCTTTACTACCACTGCATCCTTGATTTTCTCACTAAGACTTCTGATGGCGTTTATAATTTCATTCACTTTACTCATGAAGCTTTCCTCTGTATCTTCATCAGACATCTTCAAATTATCAAACAGTGACCTATAGTGTTGTAGTTTTGCCTCTTTGATCTTCTCATCACCTTCATGGGCATTCTGTAACTTGTCCCACACTTCTTTAGCAGTCTCACATCCAACAACTCTGGCAAACTCAGTGTTGACCAATGCACTCAGAAGTGCATTCTTAGCCTTAGAGTCGTTTTCATACTTCTTGAGTTCAACTGTATCAGTTATATCACCTGTGGGAATTTTGTATCCATTCTTCACAGACATCCAAACACCATAGTCCAATGATTTCAGATATGTCTCCATCCTGATGCCCTAAAAACCATAACCTGTTCCATCAAACTGTGGTACCTTGCTGTGACTGTAACTACTGTTGTTATCCATCCTTCTTTCTTTTAGCACACTATCCCAAGCTGTTAAGCTTCAATTCACTAGGTAACTTAGCTCTGATACCACTTGATAATCCCAGGTGCAATGAGAGGGGGGTGAATCAGTGCCTTCAAAAATTCTTCCAAGCTCAATCCCGTAGCAATAACAATCACACACAAAGATTGGTCGGGGCAGTCCCGTAATTACCAATCACACATGCACGTCCACCTCGCAATCACTGTGTGGCCAGATCTACCAGACAATGCACCACCACTATGGATAATAAGGTTGCCAACAATGACAACACCACTCCAGAAAACCTCAATAGACCCGGTTGACCAACATAGTCGACAAACTTTTTTGTTTTGAAATCCCTAGCTAACCCCCCTCTCTGTCGAACGAATCTCCCTCTACAACTTTAGGTATGGGAGCGTTTCACTCGACGAAACCCTCTTCTGCTTACTCACTACCTGCCGGCATGAGGGCTCCTCCAAGGCGACAGCGACAGCGGCGACTCCTCTCCTCACTCCAGGTATCCTCCATGGCTCAAACACCCTCTCATCCTGCTTCCTTCGCTTTCTGTTTTACATTGCCTCTTTGTTGTGTTTTTTTTTTTTTTAATCATTTTTTGTGTGGACTTAGTGTTTCCACGAAATATGAAGATCTGTTACATAAAAAGAAAACATAAATGATGGAAACAGTAATAAAAAATGGACTACTAAATCACTCTTTGTGATGCATATCATTTTTGGTGTGGATGCTTTGGAAACCACATTAATCAAATTGAATTCATTTTTTTTGTTTGCATAGCGAAGTAGAAGAGGGTAGACTATTGTATTTCATATCTACCAATATAGTCTATCAAATGTATTGTCCATTTCTTAGTTCAAAAATATCCATGAAAAATTGCTTAAAAGCTAACACAAAAATGAGAGGGCATTTGAGATTGTTTTTCCTCAAATGTTTCAACTTCAATAAACAACCAAGGCACTAGAACAAAGATTATTTTTTTTTCAGGTGCCCAACACTAAGATTTCTTAAAGACTATTAAATGATACAAGGGTATCAGTAGCAATAGAAGACTGTTTTTAAGTAGATTCTAGTTACATCTTATGCATTATATCCTAAGCTACAGACTCCTCTGTCCTCTTGTTACTTGAACATCAGTCATAAGGATTTTGTAGTGGCAAATTAAAGTTATAAAAAATGGTTGAGAAGTCAAGAAAGAAATAATATTATATTTCCAATGGAAGGAGACAACAGTGATGAAGATACTTGGGAATGAGATCACCAAACTGGACAAGTTTGATGGTTCGTTCTTCAAGCGTTGGAAAGGATATACTAGTATATATATATACTAATAAATATGCACGTGCAAATGCACGTGTGACCATATGTAGATCCAGAAGAGATATTTGATAGGGGAGGGTCGCATGTTATAATATTTTCTTCTTGCTGAATTTTGGTACTGATGCATGTCATTAGGAAAACAGAATAAACATTAACAAATAACAAATAATATTTTCTTGCTTCATCTTCTTTGTGGGTGAAGAAAATATTCTTTGTTTGTGATTGATCAATGGTATGCATAAATGATTTACATTCATTAGTTGGCGCTAAGGAAAATCAAAATAGTGAAAGAATAAAATTGCAGCATTGTTACTTGTAACTTCCAAATTAATCAAGAAAAATTAAAGACTTAGTAAATTGTTTCAAAACAGTGTAAATACCAATTTGCTTGAAACAAGTAGCAAAACCTATTCAACCAAAAAACCAAACACACATTGTTCTAATAGTTTCATAATCATGTAAACTATATATTAAAGCTAATCATTCTCTATGTTAATTTTCTTGTTTTTGTTGTCTGCATATTCTTCCAAATCAATGATCTTGTTCTTTCCAGCATCTTCTTTTTTTATTTTTTCAGCAACAATTCTTCTTGATATTCTACTTTCATTGTTTCTGCTATCAATTTTGAAGTAGAACTAGTAAATCTTGGACACGCAAGAATGTAATTTATTTTTGTACTGCAAAACAGAGAATAAATATTAAATTAAAGTAAATTAAATATTATGTGTATTAATTAAGTTAGGTACTTATGAAAAATTTTCTTTTTACCTTCTCTGTTGATTCCACATATTCACTTGCTGAGCAACCTATAACTGTTTCAATATCATCAAATATTGTAATAGTTATTGTGTCTGATGAATCTGTAACCCTGAATCTTACCATGTACCTGTGAATAAAAAAAATAATTTTAAGTAAAAATATATTCAACTTAAATATTTTGTTATTTTTTAAATTTGTGAAAGAAGTTCTTACTTTGGTCTACATTGTACATCTTCCTTTCCACATTTATCGCATGTTACACTATTTCCTCTTGATTGGATCTTCTTATTACAATTAGCACATGCGTTGTACCAGGGTTCTTCATTCTCGATCTTTGTTGTCATTCCTTTAATATAGAACCACTTGTCCTGTAATTTTATTTTTGTTAAACATATACAAATTATATTGGAATTAAAATACTTTATTCTATATTTTAATAAATGAGTAGGAATTTATTTTATTACCGGATTTGAAAACAAAAAAATTTCTATTAAATCTGCCATTCTAAGTTTCTAACATGCTCTGCTTCTGTGTATTTTGTATCTCTTGATTTGGTTTGCTTTATTTTCTTAATTTCAATTTCTATTGTTGACCTGTACCATATAAAAAATTGTTAGAATAAATAAAAATATATATATTTATATAAATATATTTATTTAATTATTTATTTTTTGGATAAATTGAAATTTACCATTTTTGTAATTCTTTTGATTCTGAAATGTCAGGATTTATCTCAATTATCGTTGATCCAGTTGAACAAAAAGAGAATCCTGAAAAATAAAAATTATTAGTCTTTTCTTTTAATATTGTAATAATTTATTTAAAAAAAATATTGTATACACATTACCTTGATATTTTGATACTGCAATTGATGAGAATGCAACAACAAGTTTTTCTGATTGAATATCCATTAATTTACTCTCTTTATTTGTTGCATATTCTCCCCACACTGTCAACATTATTGGATCAGACCTATTATTAATCAGTATAAGTAAATAATATTATTTATAATTATATTAAATTATACTATAAAATGATTAAAATTTATAAAAACTTACTCCATATTAATGATCTCAATTTCTCTTTTATTTCTTTTGTCATTGTTTTTTGTTGTTATTATGCTTCCCAAATTTTTAACATTTATAACGATTCCAACAACATCTACAAAATAATAAAAATAATTCAATAATATTAGTCTTAGTAATTCATTAATAAACATAATATAATAAAAATTATGTGAATATAATAAATATTATAAATACTTACCAAATAAATTTTTATCCTTGTTACTATGATTTTTCAATTCGCTCAGCTTAACGAAATTGTATATCATGTTTGTAACATTCATACAATCCTCAACTTCTTCAACAACTGATGTGTTGTTTAGAGTCAATTCATATTCAGTATTCACGCTTTTGAAATTTGGATTTACTCTTTTAACCAATCCATTACTTATAAAATAGCTCTTCCCAATAAATAGTATTTCATCAAATTTATCTACAGTGCCATTGAACATGACAGCTTGTATTTTCGTTCCCTGTAAAATAAAATTTTTTTATTAGTTAATCTAAGATTTGATTCAAAAATTAATAATTTAATTTGAAATCAATATATAAATGATTAAATAAAAATATTTAAATATTATTTTTTTTCGTACCTCATCATCAATTAAAGTTACTTTCTGTAATTTTTTCAATCATTTTGGATTATTATATATATATATATATATATATACGATAATATTAAATCATGCCTAGGGATAAATATGATTTTGGTAATTAAGATTGTGTTTGGCTCTATTTTAGAAGGCTAAGTCACAATTGGATCTTTATGTTGATTGAGAATCCATAAAGTAAGTTGTCAACCAAATAATAGATAGAAAATAATATTAGAGCGCACTTTTTTCTATGCTTTATTTACTTATTTTAAAGGGCGGGCTTTCTCCTCAACAACTTTACCCTACCTACCAACAGACTTTGCTATTCAATATCTCGTTTTTTGTGTCTCTCTCCTAGAAATTTTTGACATAAGAGCCCTCCCATATTCTTTGTGAGAAAGTGTTAGGGTTTTGTGAAACCCTGGTTTTATAAGAGAGGCGCTGGTGGTTGATGGCCAATGGCGTTGACAGAAACGAAAACGTTACTGTCGTGGGAAAAACCGATCAGGTGGAGGATTTGCACTTATGAACCTTAAGGTAATCGATCTTCCCTTACTTTATGTTATTAAATTGTTTTTTTGGGCAACCATCTCTACCGGTGGGACAATCTATCGTACAACAATATAAGAACTATGGGGGGACAAGGTGATGCATTCCCAATTATAGTTGGTTTACATAGAGGATTAGTTCTAAGTCCATATTGTTTACGCTAAATATAGATGGGTTAACTAGACAATTCAAGATAAAATCCATTGGTGTATATTGTTTGTTGATGATATTAATTTGATGGATGAAACAAAACCAGAGATAAACTCAAAGTTGGAATTATGGAGATCAACCTTGGAGTAAAAAAGGTTTTAGGATAAGTAAAACAAAAATAGAGTATATGATATGTAACTTTAGTAAAAATATGATTAAAAATGGTAAAAATTGATGATAGAGAGATACTACAAAGTGAAAAATTTAGATACATCGATTCAATCATAAATAAATAAGGAGAGTTAGAGGAAAATGTTGCGCATAAAATTAGAATAGGATAGGGCAAGTGAAGTGGAGAAGTACGTCCGAAATATTGCGTGGTTGGCGTATTCCTTTTAAGCTCAAAGTAAAATTGTATAGGATAGTTATACGGCCAACAAAGATGTATGGAGATGAATGTTGGGCAGTGAATAAACAACATATAAACAAACTTAGTTTAGTTAAAATGATTTAACAAAAAATAAAAAGTTAAGTTGAAATGAGAAAGTCGAGATGGATGAGTGGTAAAATTAGAAAAGATGAAATAAGAAATAAACAAATTAGAGCTAATTTAGGATTAGTTCCAACACATGATCACTTGCGAGAAAGTCATGTAAGGTGACATGGACATTTGCAACAAAGGCCATTGAGTGCTCCAGTATGGAGGCGTGATTCGATTTAGATCAAAGGAGCTAAAAGAACTAGGGGTAGTCGTAAAATGACTCTATGAGAAGTGATGAGAAAAGACATGCAAGCTTGGGACTACTAACAAATCTGGTTTTGAATAGAATTGATTGCAGAAGAAGGATTGATGTAGCTAACATAGGGCTGCAACATGGTCGGGTTGGGCCGGGCTTTATAAAACCCTAGCCTAACCCTGAGTCCCCTTAGTTGGGCCCAAGCCCGACCCAACCCTCACTCAGGGCCTGAAAAATCCAACCCTGACCCGCCCTCAGGGTCGGGCTGGGCTGACCCTGATTGACCCTGATCATGAGGAGGGGGAAGGAAATGCATGGGCTGGAATGGGCTAGGGAGAAAATTATAAGTTTTATGTAAAATAACACTATAATAAAATGTATGTTATCTTTTATTATCTCCATATATAATATATTATATAACAAAATGTGGGTAACGTTTAAAGTTTATAATATATATTATATCAATATATA
The DNA here is from genome assembly GCF_018873765.1 of Telopea speciosissima. Lineage (NCBI taxonomy): Eukaryota > Viridiplantae > Streptophyta > Magnoliopsida > Proteales > Proteaceae > Telopea > Telopea speciosissima. The sequence continues at coordinate 16,678,530 of NC_057921.1, forward strand.
GTTTATAGTATAACTTAAAACAGGGTCGGGCCGGGCCGGGCCGGGTCAGGCTTAGCCTGAGGCCTCAATCTTGGCCCGACCCGACCCAAACTCAAGGCTAGAAAATTCCAGCCTTGACCTGCCCTCAGAGCCAAATATCTTAGCCCAAACCCTGTTCGGGCTCAGGGCGGGTCAGGATCGGTTTGGGCCGATAGGGCCAAACTTGCACCCCTAAGCTAACCTCATTTAATTTGGAATAAGGCTGAGGTATATTATTTTCTACTTGGCAAACTGCTTTTGTCCTGAAACTTGACATGTAAGTAGGGATCCAAGAGTCTAAGTTTTTCACAAGATTTGAGCTCCTTCCAAGTTGTGACATGGCAAAACTAAGAGCCTTTCTAGTTATTTTTCCTAGACCCACTAGATTGGGAATCTTGCGCCCTATATTTTAGGAGTATACTAGCAAAATATGCTTATAATTGCTATTCTTATCTCACTAAGTCATTTTATTGTAATAGTTTCAGAGTAAGATGTAACCATAAAAACTCTTACTTTCCTGTCTTCTTCGTCCTCCTCCTTCGTTGTGTTTTGTCTTCTTTTATAAATTTTAAAAAAATATGAAAAATATAATCTTTTTTATTTAGTTTATTATATGGGAAATACCAATATACTTTAGTATATAATTTTTTTTGGTAAGAAGCAAATTCATTGATCAAAAGGCCGAGAAAAGGCCAAGGAATCCGAGATACAAAGTTCCTGGATCCAAGGAGTAGAAATAGGCCAGACTATCATGCTCGGGGTAGACAGGGCCTTCCTAGCTAAGGCATTAGCAACAGAGTGACTATCCCTAGGTTTGTGGGTAAAGGAACAAGACACAAAATAAGACGAAGAGTGCAAGATGTCACGAATGATCAGGTGAGCTTTACAAGGGGCCAAAGAGAGTGGGTTCTGGAGAAGCTTGACCAGTTGTAAACAATCTGATTCAACCTCTATGCAGTCAAAACCTTCCCCAATAGCATGAAACAACGCCGATCAGATTGCTAAGGCTTCTTCACTGATAACTAAGTGAAAACAAGAGGGCTCAGAAACTGCGAGCATGCACAGGCCTTTAGAGTTCCGAACGATGAAGCCAAGACCCCCAATAGCTTGGTCCTTAATCTTGGACGCGTCACAGTTGAGTTTGAAGGTTCCTCCATTGGAAGGAGTCCAAGGCGAAGCAGAGGGCCGCCGAGGGGGGGGGGGAGATTGGTTTCTGCTCACCTCTAAAATTGAAGGGCCTTTGTGTGCCTACTGATTAGCCTGTCTGAACTCTCGGTGGGCAGCGCGCGCTTGTGCTATGGAAATCACCTCAGTAGGGCTCCAAGTTCTCTTTCCAAAAACTAGATCATTTCTAGCCTTCCATATATGCCATGCAATAAAGGAGATTAGTCCCATGACCTCTCTATTACTAGATTTGGAACCAGTTTGAATAGAGTCCCAAGAAGTGATCCATTTATGAAGCTGAGGGATGCCAGATTGAGGAAGGGAGAAGGATAAGGTGCTCCCAAACCAAACAGCACGCACGAAAGGGCATTCCAAGATGATATGGTCGATTGATTCAACACCTTTATTGCAGGATTTGCAGCGTTGGCAGGAAGGGTCAGCGAGAATCTTCCTTTTTTGGAGAGCTTCCCCTGTAGCCAGACCCTGGGCGCAGCTTCTCCATAAGAAGCTCCTAATCTTCGAAAGAGTTTGGCAAGACCGCACACGCTTCCAGACCTTGGTGGGGACTTGATTCCAGGAGGACGAGGGAGCAGATGTAGACGGTTTGCTATTGCACTCTTCTTGCTGGCAGTTTGACAGGTGGTGGTATGCAGATTTGGTGGAAAAAACTCCATTCTTGCTGGCCCCCCAGAACAGAGAGTCCTCAGTAGGGAAAGGACTTAGCTGGATATTCAAAATGGCTGCCGTATGAAAGTAGAACTAAGAAGGGCCTTATCCCACGATCTGTTAGAGTGATCAATAAGGTCAGATACCATGATCAGAGGGCAGTCATCAGGTTTGGGAGTTTGAATCTTGTACCCTGGAATCGAGGGAACGCAGCTAGTAGTCCATATGTGCACTGCTTCTCCAGTCTCAACTTTCCATAGAAGGCCTTTGATAAGAGCATCTCTGCTAGCAATCACACTCCTCCCACACCCATGAGGGCTGATTTCTTGTCATAGCTTGTAAGAAACTGGTACGAGGGAAGTGTATGGCTTTGATGTACCTTTCCCAGAGAGAATCCGGCTGAGACCATAGCCGATGGGCTACCATGGTAAGAAGGGTGAGGTTGTGAAGACTTGGATCACGAAAGCCAAGGCCTCCCTGTTCCTTAGATCGACAGAGTCTCTCCCAAGAGATCCAGTAAAGTTTGGAGCCATGCTCAGATTTACCCCAATAAAAATCAGCCACTTCCTTTTTGATTTGCTGGTGAATGAACTTGGGGATTTTATAATGGGAGGCAGAGTAGTTGATAGTAGGCAGGGCCACGACTTTCAGAAGTACTTCCCTTCCAGCTAGGGAGAGGAGGTTCTTTTTCCAATTCTGAAATTTGCTGGAGACTCTGTCATTAATATTTTTGAAAACCTATTGCTTAGAGACCCCAAAATCTGTGGGGAGGCCAAGATACTTGGTTGGACCCTCACCATATGTAATTTTAAGGACTCTAGAAAACCTCCTCTTGAACTTCATTGGGGTATTGCTGATGAACGAAATGGAAGGCTTTTTCAGATTAATCTCCTGCCCACTTGCCTTGCAATAGAGGTCCACACAAGCCTTCAAATTACACACTGCATCAAGAGACAGTTCCGAAAATAGTAGGCAATCATCAGCGAACATGAGATGGGAGAGGGGGAGGGGCTCTCTGCCAGATGCTGATGGCTCTAGTCAGATGTTGATCTTCAACTTGCTTGATGACCATACTAAGGGCTTGGGCACATAGAATAAAAATGGAAGGGGAGATGGGATCACCTTGTCTGATGCCTCTAGAGGGGGTTATTGAGCCGCAGATCGAGCCATTTATTAGGAGGCTGTATGAAGTAGAACTGATGCACTCCATTATCAGGGAAACCCATCTGTGACAGAAATCCCAACTTCAGAAGCATTTCTTCGATAAAGAGCCATTCCAACCGGTCATAAGCCTTCTTCATATCAAGCTTTAGGGCAATACCCACAAATTACCAACCCCCCTTGCCAATTAAAGATACTTTAGTATATCATATGGATGTAGAAAAAGCTTCTATTTTTTTTTGATAAGAAAAAAGCTTCTAATTTGGATGAACTGAAAACATCTCGTTTCCATTTCCATTTACCCCGTGTGTTCGCGGGAGGAATTCGATCTCTTTAATCTCGGGATACCACCTTAAATAACTACAACCAGAGAGTCAAATAGGTTGGGAAGAAAGAGTTTGAGGTCGAGTTGGACCAAATAAATCTTGGTTGATCCCAACACCACTAGAGATTTTGAATTTATAGTTTCTAGATATTACTACTTAACTAGGTGCTGGTGGCTCACAATGGACCGGGCTGCAGGAGCGGACTTAGGCTTCTCCCTGGTCTTGTGGGCTGGGCCTGGGTTCCAAGTCTGTGGGCTACTTGGATTTAGCCTCTGATTTTCTAAACCAACATAGACTGTTGGTTAAACCCTGAAAATTCAAAGTTTTTAGCCCCACCATTTAGAACTGCCTCATCTCACATGGCAGTTATGCCGATTGGGAATAAAAACCTCAGATTTTCTAAGCCTAACACAAACTTTTTTTGCTGAATAGAGATGGATAGGTACACCGTACACCTTCCTCATTGCTTATTTGTGATTGAGACTCGATAAAGAGTGAAGAGTGCATTGGGAGAGCCAGAACAAGGGCGGTGCAGGTGCGCGCCAAATTTTACGAAGCGTAAGCAGAACGAACTGTGAAGTGAAAGATTTACTACTTTTTGATTCATGGCAGCAATCGGGTGGTATGGTCCACTGATCGATCTGGCAAAAGCCGTTTCCCACATTGGAGACTACGTTCAACTGCTCGTATTTGTTCACAAGTCTCGACCCATCCATGTAAGCTTTCTCTCTGTATGTGTATGTGTCTCTTCCCGTCTCAATTCGTTTTCATGGTGTTGAGGGGTGAAGAATTTTTTTTTTGGTGTTTGCGAATTTATATCGACTCTTAAACTGTCAAATCACGCATAGATACATTGTTGCTTTAAGAAACCCATATTCGCATTCAACATATCTCGTAATGGAGTTGATGTCTGTCATCCCCCAACTCTTGGTATTGTATTTCCTGTCGTATTTCGTCTTTTGATGTTCATGAACATCAATCCTTTGTTTTATTTCCCCTGTTTTTGAGTTTACTTGCTTTTTCTTTTTCCTAATTATCTGCCTCAATCTATAAATACTGGCAAAAAACTTAATAACTACATGCAATCTTTTTACTTTTGTTCTAGTAACATATTAATTTCTTATTTAAGCTACTTACATTAGTAGTTCCTAGTTCTGTCTTAAGATAAGAATACTTGCCCAAACTTTACCCAAACTTTATAACTAGATGGTGTCTACTTTTGTTTAAAGTAAGGTATTCTGATTTTTGTCTAATCAAATTACTGCTTTGATAGTTTATCTTTTAGTAGAATGTCTACTTCCTCTTCAACTAGTTCTTGTTTTGACATTTTTTTTCTGAAGAAACCAATTACTCTTATCATAGTAATCAACCTGATTGTGCAGAGGTTCAAGTTTCCAAAAGAAGGGGAATTATTAAGGACTGACATTCAGGTTGGAGATGACACACGGCCTTTCTTCTCTGTATCCCTATGGCAGAAGCAAATAGGATCGAAGGTATTTGCTGGTGATGTCATCCTGTTGCAAAGTGAGATCATTTTTCCTTTTTTTTTTTCTTTGTTGTTTGGATAAGTAGCAAGCTCTTATTGGGGGAGGCTCCAAAGTAATGGAAAGTGATGGGAGAGTGAGTAGGGAGAGGCAAACAATTGAATCAAGCAATATTTCCCGCTTCAAGGGAAGCCTTCTGCACAAGTGCGATGGACAAAACAGAGATATTCTTCTTCTTTCCTGTAAGCAAATAACAGTATCTAAAACAATACTACTCTCCTACCGAAACTGACTCAACCCAATCCCAAAATCGAAGGAAAACAATCCCACAATCATAGGAAACTGTTGATGTATACATTGACCCTACCCTTCCCTAACAGTTCGAGCTTTTAGGTGAAACAGTAGCAAATATAGTTTCAAAGCAGGGAGGTAAAATGTTTGGCTCCTGCGAAGTGCATCGGAAGAGTTTTCCTGATATATCTTCTCCCTCGGTGCAGCGAAGGAAATTCCAGGTGAGCTCCACGTGCAAGGACCATGGGATCTTGGCCTGCACGTGCGGGGGAGTGTTGATGTATACATTGATGCTGCACTTCCCTAACAGTTCGAGCTTTTAGGTGAAACGGTAGCGAACAGAAAAACAAGCTATCTAGACTCTTACAAACCCAGAATTAACTAAAAATAACAACTGAATGTGGAAATTATAGCTAAACACCACTAAGCTGCACAACCTTAAAGATCAACACTCACGCATAACTTGTGCACGTAACATTCCAATTTCCACCCTGCTCGAAATCGACCTTGTCCTTGAGGTTGGAAATTAGGGTACCGGTGTTGAAGCTCTTGCCAGCCCTCCCAGGTAGCATCCTTTGGAAAAGAATTAGACCATTGAACTAACACTTGAGTCATGGCTTTGTTGTTGCGCTTCACCACCTAGCAATCAAGAGCAGCTATAGGCTCACATTGCACCTGCCCCTCCTTGTTGACTGGTTGTGATGCAAATCCAAGCCTCCATGAGCTGAAGAAGCCCCCCTGATCATAGGGTTTTAGTAGGAGCCTTAGACTAGTTTATACTTAGTTTATTTTAGTTCTATACTTAGTTTTATTTTTATGTCTTTAATTGAACCGGTTCAAATTGGTTGCATCCGATTGGTTCAATTTAAGTTAGTCTAACTTAAGTGAAGTGTTCCTATTGGCTATGAGGATCTTATATCCTATTGGTTGATGAAGAATCTTCTTAGTTTAAGAGTTTTAGTGTTTTAAGTTAATAGAGGTAGTTAGGCTTTTAACTTTGAGTTATTTCATTAAGTCACACTCCTTCCACGTTTTTGGAAGAAAGAGGATTTTAACTTGTATTAAGATTGTGGCCCTTAGGCCTTTATTAATAAAAATCGTGGGAGAGGCTCCCCCACCAATTAAAGTTTAAAAAAATTCGTTTCTGCTGCTGGCTATTGCTGCTGCTGTTTCTCTCTTCTGAGATTGTCTTGTGAGTCATATCAAGTAGGGGTGTCAATGGGTCGGGTTGGGCCGGGCCTGCCTAAACCCTGACTCAGACCCTAGAGACCTTAACCTAAACCCTGACCCTGACCCAACCCTGGCAGGGCCAAGAAACCTTCAACCCTGACCCGACCCTGGCAGGGTTGGGTTGGCCCTGATTGACCCTGTCTTGACCCTGACCCTGACTTTATTTTTTAAATTTTTGGGGTTTTTAGTGCGGAGAGAGTATAAAAACAATTCCTCAACTATGCATTTGTCACTAAAACCATCACTAGATTCTCATGAAACTATAGGTAAATCTAAAAATGCACCCACAATTGATCCACTCATTAATTAAGTAGAGTGGCATCTCTGAGCGACCTTAACAGAAATCCACCATTATTGTTTCATAAAACAAATTGAGAATAACAGAATTGACAACAATAATCTATTGTTTTGGGGCCATAATCTACAACAATTTAATCTCATATACACCTGTATATTAAAACAGAATTACAATAGCCAATCATGACCTGTGGCCATAGATAAACCATGGATACAGCTACAATGTGGTAAATAATACTAATCCCAAGAAGATAGATAAACCACAGGTACAACTACAGCATGGTAAATATTTCTCAGCCCAAGAATGAGAGTTTGAAGCCTGTTCTTGAAGAAAATAGAAACAGAAAATACCGACAAAAGGTAAGGATATGCACCCACCAATCCATTAGCAAGATAACACCAGCAAACTTTTGCCTCAGGCCTGATTTAACGCTTGCCACCATGATGTCTAGGGCTAGATCTTGGACCAGGATACCGAGCAAACTGCATCTGCAGGAAGGATTGGTATTGGGACTCGTGTGGGGAAGAAATAACTAAAGGAGGGTTTTGAAGGAAGAACGATAGACGCTCGCAGTTGAGGCTAGGGCTCAGGAGCTTCCAAAGTTCCAGTGAACTTCTCCTCCAAACGAGAACGATACACGCAGGTAAGCCTAGGGCTCAGAATCTTCCAGCGACCTCCTCCAAACGAGAACGATTCAAGTAGGTGAAGCTAGGGCTCATGATCTTCCAACGACCTTCTCCTCCGAACGAGAACGATACATGCAGTCACAAACGTGAGGCTAGGGCTCAGGATCTTCGATCTTCTCCTCCAAACGAGCATGATAGATGAGGCTAATCCAAACACTCAGGTGGGAGAAAAAATGAAATGTTGGGACTTAAGAAATTAGGGTTTCTCGTTTTCTAAAGCAACAACTTAAATCCTACGGTTCTAACAAAAACAAAAAAAATAACCTTAAATCCTACGATACAAAATAGACACCTAAAAGCCCAACCTATATTGTATATAATTATAATTAGTACAGGGTCGGGTCGGGTCGGGCTGGGCCGGGCTAAGCCCGGAGCTTAAACCCTAACCCGACCCGACCCGACCCGACCCTGCCAGGGCTAGGGTATTTCTAAACCCAAACCCGCCCTTCGAGTTGAAAAATCAGGGTCGGGTCTGGGCCGGGCTCAGGGTGGGTTCGGGCGGGTTTGGGCTAGCCGGGCTTTTTTGACAGGCCTAATATCAAGACCCCCCTTGTGAATCATATCAAGGTTGAAGGGCTGGTGGATCTCCAGTGACTCCTTGCATCTTGTAGATCGGGAGGTTCATCTTCAAAGCTGTCTTCAAGGTTGCTGCCATTGAAGATCTCCTTAAATCAATAAGTTATTTACTGTTTCAGCATTCCCCTCTTCTTCTTAACCCTCCAACCCAAGCCCCATCTGCCCTAATCGATCCACATTGTTTCCTCCATTAAAAGCCCATTGATCCCCATAAACCCTAATTGTTCTAAATTTTGTCCAGCCTTATTCCTCCATCTAATCCCAACCAAATTTCAACTACAGCCCCCTCTCGTCTCCTCCTTCACTTGACCTAAGTTGCAGCCCCATCCAACCACTCAAACCCTAATTTGTCTTGTCTCTGTAGAACCCAAAAAACCCTTAAATTCTGTATAGCCCAATTCAGCCATTAGAATTGCATCATATTACAACCAAACCTTCCCCCTAGCCCCTCTAGCACTCGACCTTAGCCCCTTGCCCTAATTCCAAGTTTAAACCCTAGTTTTAACCTAAATTCTAAAACCCTAAACCCTAACCCAAATTTTTGTTTAAACCTTGTTCAAACCTATCCTATTAGCTTCTCCTAGACCTGCCCATTAAAACCATATAAGATTCAACCCGATTCTCATAAACCTAACCCTAGATTTGACCTAAAATACCCCAATCTGCCCCAATCGGCCAGCACCTTTTTGTGAGGGTTTGCTCTACCTGGCTCCTAGTAGGTCTTCTACCTATTAGGTTGTAACGGGGCTGAATAACTGTTTGCTCACAAAGTCACAACCCTGTTTTGTAAAGCAAGAAACTTGAAATACCAGATGTATCTTAAAGGAAACCGGTAAATCGAGTTCATAGGCTACGGCACCAATGTGCTGAAGAACTCTAAAAGGACCGTAGTGTTTAGGTGCCAGCTTCATTGACTGTCGAACAGCCACCGACGCTTTCCTCTATGGTTAGAAGCGTAGATATACCATATCGCCAACTTCAAACTCTCTTTCCGTGCAATGTTTATTAGCAAGTTGCTTCATTCGATTCCAGGCTTGGTGCAAATTCTCTTGCAACAGTCAAATTAATGATTCATGGTCTTTAAGTTTCCTGTTAACTTACATCACCAATGAGACTCTAGGAACATAGGATATATGAGTTGGTGGTGACTGACTGTACACCACCTCATATGGAGTAAGCCGGATGGCAGCATGATAAGTGGTATTATGCCACCATTCAGCTATTGCTTAGGGCGATCACCAGTCATGCAACGAAGATAGGTTTCTAGACGTCAGTTAATGACCTCCGTTTGGGCATCGGTTTGCAGATGATACGCCGAGCGCATCTGTAGTTGAGGGCCTTGCAAACAAAATAATTCTTGCCTGAATGTGGTAATAAAAATATGATCTCGGTCGCTAGCTATAGAAGTTGGCATCCCGTAAGTTTGTAGATATTATTGAGGAACACCTGAGCAACCATTGTCATTGAATAAGGATGAGCCAATGCAAAGAAGTGTTCATACCTACTCAGAGAAGTCCTTCAATGAAATCCATTGATATATCAGCCCACACACAGTTAGGTATTGGAAGAGGATGTAGCAGACTGGGTGATGCCACTGTTTCAGTTTTATTATGTCAGCAGTGGTCACATTCAGCAACAAATTTACGAACATCATGCCGCAGTCCCTTCCAATAAAATGCTCGCCTGATCCCCTTCGTAGTGGCATGGACACCCGAGTGTCCCCCCATAGTCATGTCATGGTGTTCCCTTATAATATTCGCTTGGAGACTTGAGGTAGGGCCCAATACCAAGGGTCCCTTGTAGCACAGTTTCCCAGCTGTTCATGAGTAGCCTGGGTGTGAGTCAACATTCATCTGTAAGTCCCGTATAATATCTTTCAAGACGGGATCTTTTGCATATTCTTTTCTTAATTCCTCTAGCCAAGTTGGCTGAGGTCATGATATGATTGAGATAACGGCTCTTTCTTCATTCTGCTGGGAGAGTGCATTTGCTGCAAGATTTTCAGTTCCACTCCTGAGGTCATGTGATTATATGTATCAGAATTAATCACCAAAGTGGTAGGAGATGAGGAAGAAAGAAATGCAGTAGTACCTGTGTGGGCAAGTGTGGCAGAAGATGTAGCGGTGGAGGCCTCAAGCTGCTGAAGACGTTTAAGAAGTTGGTTATAATATTCTCGAGACACAGAGCTTGATGAACCAGCTCCAGAAGCAAAGGCAGGATTGATGTCGTTGGATGACAACGCATTAGAAGAACGTCAGTCAGCGGAATTAGTTAACTGCTGGGCCTGCTAAGGTTTACCATATGTTGCCCAACACTTGTCAACAGTGTGTCTGGGCTTTTACCATAATGAGAGTACTAATGGAAAGGATTAGTCGATTATTGTCCTCCTTGACCACCAACACTGCATCCTTTCCCTCCCTCTGAACCACGACCTGGACCATGAAAGCTTGAACCTTGGCCACGACCACCACCATTAGAAACAAATGCAAAACTATTCTTGGTCGAAGAGGCAAAATCAAGCTTAGCAAGGGAAGGAGAGACAATATGCTGAATTCAACAAAAACTTTTTTTTTTTCCTTTTTACTGACGCCTCCCTTTCTTTAGTTAGGAGCTGATTGACAAAGTGTAATCCTGGATCCAAACCAGAGAGGAATTTAGCAACTTGGGAGTCTACATGTTGGCACTTGAGCATTTCGAGATCAGTAGATAAAGGTTGATAAACATTTAATTCTTCCCATATGCCTTTAAGAGCACTATAGTGTTCACTGACAGACTTCCTACTCTATTTGAAAGTAATGCAGAAAAGGTTCAGCTAAGAACCACTCTACAGTAGGATCGATAAACCCACAAATCCAAACTAGAAACAAGAGGCAGAGTTAGAAAGTATATGAAATCAACCAAACCAGCCAAAGGAATTCTCCCAGCTTTGGATCGAATGATGCTTGTATAGGGTAGAAACATTGCTGAAAGTTTCAATTGATTCTGATGGTTGGCTGGAAGATATGACAGCAACTCCCAAAATAGAAACTAATTCTCTGCAGGCCAATCCAGCCATGTGATGGTGATCAGACTTGGATCAAGTGTAGGATCTATGGAGAGAGGGCTCTGCTGCAAGTTTGATGAAGTTCTGATGGGTAGAAGTGAAGTTATGGGGGTGGAATGAAAATAGAAGGTTTGTGAAATTTGGGAGTTTCAGGCTGTGGAATGAGGTGAGGGTGACAATCGAGTGGAGGGAATGAAAGGGGTCGAGTGGAGTGGATGATGGGTGGAGTTGTGCTTCAAGACTCACCAACTTTTGATGTAGGGATCAGGAGTTATGCAGCCTTGAAGTTAACAGTAGAAATCCAGGCAGAGCTTGAAACCGCAGGGGTTGCTCAGCTTCTGTTTTGTCAAATCAGCAACAGCAACAATACTTAGGGGTGAGGGAGGGATCACAGTAGCCTTCAGATGGTGTTCTTCAGTAGCAGCAGCAGTCACAAAACATAATAGGATTATGGTTCGGTTGGGTGTAGTAGACAATGAGAAGAAGAGGATAGGACCATAGAAGGTAAGGGATAAGAGTGTTAACACAGCTGGTTTGATGAATGATTCCATGATCAGCTAGATATTTCTGGAACTGGCCCGCAGTGTATTCAGTGCCATTATTACTCCTAAGAATTTTAATGGTAGCTTGATACTGGGTTTGAACCATTTTATGAAATAGTTGGAAACAATGGAATACTTCACTCTTATGTTGCATCATATAAATCCAAGTGATACGATGTTGTAATATGGGTTCAAGGGTAAAATTGTCATAGGGATAATATTGTCCTTGTGCCTATTCCAGAATGTTCTTTCACATATTATAAATAAAGGATGGCTGTAGTCACTCTGACTCAAGCCAGTATTCACGGAATTCAACATGGCATCAGAGCCAAAAATATTCCGGGGATATGGGAATTAGAATTTTTTTCCTTTTTTTCTTTTTTCTTTCTCTCTTCTTCTTCTTCGTGATTCTGCCCTAAGGACAGCCACCACCGCAGGCCCCTCCACCACCGCCAGCCACCGCCAACCCTTTCTCACCTTCCGCCAGCCCCCGCAGGCCACTACACCACCTCCGCCAGCCACAGCAGACCACCCCAACCTTCGGCCACTTCTTCCCAGCCCGCAGGCCTCTCGCCTCCTCTCTTTCTCGCGAGAGGTCCCCCTCCTTTTGCCATAATTTTTTCCCCACCCTTAGTGGTGAGTTGACTCCCACCGAGGGTTCCTTTTTTCCCCTCCATATGTTCTGAGTTTTTTTTTTTTAGGGCTATGTTTATTGGTTTCTACGATTTTTTTTCCAGCCACCATGCTTGACGTTTCAGAGATCACGTCCGCTTCCTCTGGTTTTGATGGGTCATCCCAACGTGACTTTATTCCGTTTCCGGTGAATCCCATCAAACTCAATGGCAGCAATTATCTTTTGTGGTCTCATTCCTGCTTGTTCGCTATTTGATCCCGTGGTCTCTCTAGCTATATCATGGGCACTCAAGTCAGGCCTACCGAGGCTGGTTCTGCAGTGGATTGATGGATGAACTTCAATTTTTTGGTCATGTCATATCTTGTCAATTCGATGGAGAAAGAGATTGCCGGGCGCTATCTCCTTCTTGATTCGACTGTGAAGATTTGGAAAACAGCCAAGGACACTTATTCTCTGGTTGGGAATGCTGCCCAATGTTATGAGCTTCGTCAGGAGATTCACTCTACCAGGCAGTTGGAGTTGTCATTGTCTTAGTATTACAATACCATGTGTACTATGTGGCAGCAGTTGGACTTTCTGGGCACCTTCACTGCTACTTGCGATGTTGATGCCACGGCCTTCCGTAAGTGGGAGGATGGCTTACGTGTTTTCGATTTTTTAACCGGCCTCGATATTGAGTTTGATCAGATCCATGCCAATACTTTGAACTAAGACCCACTTCCATCTCTGGAGCAAGCCTATGCGATTCTATCGGCCGAGGACAGTAGGCGTACAGCCATGGTTTATCTTGTCACTCAGGAATGATCGGCTCTTGTCTCTAGTTCGCAACCTTCCCGAGTAAATTCTACTAGGTCTGCTAGTACTGATCTGACATCTGGTGATCGCCCTCCCATCAAATGTGATCACTGTGAGAAGGAGTGGCATACCAAAGACCGTTGTTGGAAGCTTCATGGTCGCCCAGCGGAGACTCGCGGACGTGGGAGGGGTGGATCCAATCGGCCTAGTAATACCCGTGCTCATCAGGCAACTTCTGACGACCAGCCTGATCAATCTCTTTCCCAAGTAGTGGCTGAATTGCAAAATCTTCGGGATATGGTGAATCGATTGGACACATCTTCTTCAGCATCAGTATCTCCTTCCATGGCTGCCTCGGCTTGTCTCTGCCTACCAACCCAAATTCTTCTTCTTCCACAAGTATTTCATTTGGTGGGAACTGCACCTCACTCATGCCCGATTCTTGGGTAATTGACTCATGGGCAACCGACCATGTGATAGGTTCTTCATCTGTTTTTTCCAAGTATTTTCCTCTTTCTGGTCATAACAATGTTCGTGTTGCTGATGGGTTTCTTTCCCCTATCTCGGGGAAGGGATTTGTCCAGTGCACTTCCTCTCTTAGCCTTTCCTCTGTCTTACATGTTCCAAAGTTTACTACTAATTTGCTTTCCATTAGTAGCCTAACTAGTGATTTAAACTGCAAAGTGCGATCCAGCGGAAGCGAAAACAAGATCATGGATATCGATGGAAGATGTCATTTAATAACAAAACAATACAGGGATCGATCATTACCTAGAGCCTCACAGATGCAAGATCTCCAGCCGATGATAGCCCTTTCACGATCGTTCCACGCACCACGCAAAGCCTTGTGTTCCCTGCACGGTAAAGCTAACTCCTCCACACTTCCAAGGAACAGAAGCCCTTGGATTTTCTCTAAGATCAAACACCAAGAGAGGGAGAGGGAGAAAACGATTCTAGGAGAGGGAGGGAGAGCTCCACGGTTTTGGGTTCCTTGTGTGTCTCTTGAGTTTTTGGCAATCTCTTGTATTTTATAAGATTTGCCCATCTCTCATTCCCAAAATGGCAGCTCACATGGGCAAGGTATATTGAATTTCCTATTGGGACTCAATTGCTAGCCCATCCAATCTTTCCCAACAAGGAAAGATCTTTATTGCTAGGGGAATCCAATATTGGGTTCAATATCCAATATTCACCCAATATGTTTCCTTTTCTAACAATCTCCTCCATCCTACTGTAAGATCCAATCCTACAAGAGGATCACGAAAAGGAAATCATGATCAACTGTACTGCGTAAATGAATGGAACCGAAAGGAAAGGGGTAGGATCGCAATGGGATTTTACTCAGCTTCTAAAGTGTTCAACACCGAAGATGCCAAACAGATGTAATAATTAACACCCAAGGTAAGTAGTTAAAACACGCATTAGTCCCCCACAAAACAATGTTGCATGGTTCAATATAAGGCATGTGTACGAGACTGTCAAACCTCAGTGAACTGATACGCCGATCGAGAGATTCAATTACCTTGATTGGACCGAGGAAAAACATTTCAAACAAAATGTTCAAGAAAATAGATAATGTTTTGTGAGTATATACATCTAAAAACATTTCGAAAACATTTTGAAAATGCTATCGGAACCGGATTTATGTCCAATCCTGTATAGGATACTCTCCTCAACATACTCCCAACGTATGGGCTGTAGGTTCCATGTTGTGCTTCTCTTTCGAATACAGTCAGACACTGAGAGTCCAGTGCACCGATATATACTCAAGGAGAGACATCAACCGTTGGTACACCAAAACTCTCGACATATGAATACAACGATAAGGACCCCTTAGGTCAAGGGACCAATCGTGAACTACTTAAGAGAATTTCATTTTCTTTATAAACTGACAGTGGCCACATGTGAAATTCTCAAGTGATCCAGTCCAATGTACACGCCGAATGTATACTCACATTTGTGTCTTGGAAAAATAACCTTCCTAAGCACACACAATGTGACCACCATGCCGGACGGGATGTCCAGTCCCATCACTAGTGGTGAGCAGTTTTAGGTATGAATACCTATGGACAATAACTGAGCTCAACAACTAATCATGCTGATCAAAATTAAAATTTATTAATTCAAATAGGAGTTCTGTACATCAGTGCAAGTTACCTATGAACTTCACCCCCATATTCCCAACATGTTTTTCAAAAACACTAGGAGGTAATGCTTTAGTCATGGGGTCAGATAAATTATCTGCAGTGTCAACCTTAGCTATGGCTATGTCACCACGCTGAATAATCTCATGAATCAAGTGATATTTTCGCTCTACATGCTTATTCCTCTGATGAGCCCTCGGTTCCTTCGCTTGTGCTATAGCTCCCCTGTTGTCACATAACAATTGTATGGGTTGCTCTACTAGCTCAGGCACCACCCCTAAGTCTGTCAAGAATTTCTTAAGCCAGACACCTTCCTTGGCTGCTTCACTAGCTGCCAAGTACTCAGCTTCTGTCATGGAATCGGCTGTTGACTTCTGTTTAGCAGTCCTCCAAATCACTGAACCCACCATTCATAAAGACCATCCCAGAGGTAGACTTTCTATCATCCTTGTCAGTTTGGAAATCCGAATTTGTATATCCAACTACTGACAACTGATCACAACCATATACAATGAAGTAATCTTTGGTCCTCTTTAGGTACTTGAGGATCCCCTTGACAGCTGTCCAATGTTCTTGTCCTGGATTGGATTGACATCGACTCACAATCCCTACAGCATGACAAATGTTTGTACACAACATGGCATACATCAGACTTCCTACTACAGAAGCATAAGGAACTCTCTTCATAGTCTCAATTTCCTCAGCAGTTTGAGGACATTGTGACTTGGATAGACCGATTCCATGTCTGAGAGGCACATTTCCTCTTTTCGAATCCTGCATGTTGAACCTCTCAAGCACTTTGTCAATGTAGGTGGATTGTGACAATCCCAACACCCTCTTCTTGCGATCTCTCACAAGCTTGATTCCTAGGATATAGCTGGCTTCACCTAGATCTTTCATCGAGAATGTTTTGGATAACCACATCTTTACAGATGAAAGCAACTCCACATCATTCCCAATGAGTAGTATATCATCCACATATAGGACAAGGAAACCGACGGCACCCCCACAGATTTTCTTATACATGCATGGTTCATTAATGTTTTGTTCAAGCTCAAATTCCTTGATAGTTTGATCAAAACGGATGTTCCAGCTTCTGGAAGCTTGTTTTATTCTATAAATGGACCTCAACAACCTGCATACCTTGTTTTCCTCCCCTGGGGAAACAAAACTCTCTGGCTGACTTATATATATGACCTCATCAAAATAACTGTTAAGGAAAGCGGTCTGTACATCCATCTGCCAGATCTCATAATCGTGGTATGCAACAATTGACAATAGAATCCGAATGGATTTAATCATCGCTACTGGTGAGAAGGTTTCATCATAGTCAATACCCTCTTTCTGATTGTATCCCTTCGCCGCCAGTCTTGCTTTGAAATGTTCCACCTTTCCATCCACACTTCTCTTCCTCCTGTAGATCCATTTACAGACAATGGGTTTTACCCCTTGTGGCAGATCTTCAAGAGTCCAGACATGGTTATAATCCATAGAATTTATTTCACTGTGCATAGCTTCCTGCCATTTCACAGAGTCAACATCCTTAAGAGCCTCAGCGTAAGTACAAGGATCTGTGTCTGAACAATCAGACACCATGTGGAATTCTTCCACCTTTTGATCTTCCTCTATGAGAAGGTTCAAACGAGTTGGTGGTCAGATAGACCTACCACTCCGTCTGGGCTCTTGAGGTTATAAAATATAAGAGATTGCCAAAAACTCAAGAGACACACAAGGAACCCAAAACCGTGGAGCTCTCCCTCCCTCTCCTAGAATCGTTCTCCCTCTCCCTCTCTTGGTGTTTGATCTTAGAGAAAATCCAAGGTCTTGTGTTCCTTGAAAGTGTGGTGGAGTTAGCTTGACCGTGTGGGGAACGCAAAGCTCTGCATGGTGCGTGGAACGATCGTGAAAGGGCTATCATCGGCTGGAGGTCTTGCATCTGTGGGGCTCTAGGTAATGATCGATCCCTGTATTGTTCTGTTATTGAATGACATCTCCCATCGATATACATGAACTTGTTTTCGCTTCCGCTGGATCGTACTTTGTATGCTATTAGTGGTATCAGAGCCTGGTTATCGATGGGAATGTTTTCTTTTCTCCATTATATATGTGATGCTCTAAATTTTTTATTCAGTCTTTATGAAAAAAAAAAAAAATTTTGGACATGCGAGGAAGGGGCCGCAGGCTTGCTCCCCTGTCGCGTGCCCCACCTGCCACATGCACCCCACCCCCTGGCCCACGCCTACCCCCCTTGTCGCCCACCTGGCTGCCTGCCGCGTGCGATGGCCTCTATGTGCCTTTGTCCGCCTTGCGGGTTGGTCTTCCCTTCTTTATGTTTTTCCTATGGCTACCTTGTGTAGCAGTTTTCAAAAAAAAAAAAAAAAAAAAAAAAAAAAAAAAAAATTTCTGATTTGCTTATTGAAGGGAGATTCATTGGAGAAGATGGGTGGAGAAACTCCTTCCTTCACCCAGCTTCCCCAATAGGCATAATGGCTTATCTTAATTTTATGGTTTAATTAATTTTATTTTAAGCATGTATGTGTTCATATGGTGAGGGTATGTGACATAACCATTGTGGCATAGGTTGTCATAGTAATGGCTATGTGATGCACATGATCATTGTGACATTGGTTGTCATGGTAATGGTCATGTGATGCACATGATCATTGTGACATAAGTTGTCATGGTAATGGTTATATGATGAGTGCATTGGATGCACATGATCATTATGACGTTGATTGTCATGGAAATGATTGTTTTATGTGTTTTTGGCATTTTTCACATAAATATTGGAATATTAATTTTTGAGCATCATGTATGTAATGAGGACCATGGTTATAGGATTTAAAATTTACATGTATGGCATGGATGTGTGTGCTAGGCATGGCATGGATGTGGTTTGATATGTAATTCATTTTTTATCCTCCAAGCAGTCCAATTTTGGTGGACTGTTTTCCTAATTTGTAATTTTATTTGGAAAGGGTTGTAATAATTTTTGAATTAGTTTAAATTATTTATTGTAACCGCTTGGAGATCGTGTTAAGATCGAGATCATGTTTTTGATCGTGGATCAAGGATCTTTCTGGTTCGTTGGAGTGAAGATCGTGGATCAATTATTTATTGTAACCGCTTGAAGTGTTCAAGTTGATTGCAGTTTTGGAATAATTTTCCTATAATAGTTAGTTGCATATGCATTATCACATAATTATTGCCATGTGTGGGAGTATCATATGAGGCTATGATTGCTCCCATTCGTCTTTTAATCAAAGCGAGTTTATCATAGATATGAACTCATGTTGATTAAAGATGCTATCCCATAACCATTGATGTTTATATTTTTCCTTAGATGATTGTGGTTTCAATGCGTTCCCGCTATCCCTCAATTTTAATACAAGTGTGATATGGGAAACCTTGGTTGGTGGGATTCTCATAGCCTTCCTTAGTTGGTAAGTGTAGAAATTTCATCGATCTACCCTTGTAGATGCCGATAAGATAATATTTGGATAGGTTGATGAAATTGTCTACACTCATCTCACATGTGATAGGTAGAGAATGTGGTCAGTGGATAGTTATCATGGCGTCGCCATGGCCCCGCCATGGCGTCCTGGCGCTGGAGAGGGTTGCATGGCGACCTACGCCATGGCGTCCCTCTTCGATTTCTTCTTCTTGTCTCTCTTTCCCTCTTCGATTTCTTCTTCCCTCTTCGATTTATTCTTTCCCTCTTCAATTTCTTTCGATTTCTTCTTTCCCTCTTCGATTTCTTCTTCGATTTCATCTTTCCCTCTTCGATTTCTTCTTCGATTTCTGAGTTTTCTTCTTAAAACTTGAGAAACAATAGAGAAAAAAATAAAACATGGCTTGAGTATACATCTATTAGCACATTAAAAATAGAGAAAATTAAAAATAAAACATGGTCGACATGCTCGCCATGTCGATGTATCGACGTGACACCCCTCCACCGACTTGGATCGCCGTGACGCCGTGACGCCGTGACAACTATGGGTCAGTGGTACATGGACTATGATAGTAGGCATTAACCCAAAAACACCATAATTCCCTCCAAAATTAAGGATAAACACTTGACTTGAGTGTGTGTCAGCTGATAGGAATGGGCATGACACTCAGGTGGTCAAATCACATTGGAAGTCTAAGTGACGGACAGAATAGTCCACTCAACCAACATGCGAATGATGAACTCCGATAAGCTAAGTCAGGAGCATAAGGGTTGATTGTTTTTCAATTCATACCCTTTAAGCTAGAGGGAAGCATAGGGTGTGATTATCCATTGATTGTTCTTACCCCAGTTATTTCAATGGTTGTAGATCATGCTAATTGTTAATTTTTGTACATCATGTAGACTAAATAATGTCAAGCCAAATCAACTATGCCGCCTTTATTAAAGACCATATTTTGACCGGCCCAAACTATGTTGATTGGAGGAGGAACATCAAGTTACTCTTGTCTGCAGAAGGTCTAATGTCTGTCCTGGATGAAGAAGAGCCTGAATTCCCCAATGAGGAAAACCCTGAATCTAAACCGGTCTATGAGTTATTTCGTCAGAAAAACTCAAAGGCCAAACTCTTCGTGTTAAGTTCTCTGGAAAAGACCATCGCTGATTCTGTCAAGGATCTGTACTTGATGAAGGATATGATGGAGGAGTTGAAGGAGATGTATGTGAGAGAAGAAAGGCATGCCCATCATCAACTGGTGACACTCCTCCATGACACGAAGATGACCTAAGGAACTCCAGTTATAGATCGTGTGATGAAAATGCGGAACTTGTTCAAAGATTTAGAGAACCTTGGGACATCCTTCAAGCTGAATTATAAGACGGATGTCATCTTCTACTCTTTGCCTCAGGAGATCTACGGATCGTTTATTGTTAATTATAACATGAATAAACTCTCCGTCGAACTCCTTGAGCTGGGCAACATGTTGCAAGAGGTAGAAGCTGCATCCAAGAAACAGAAAGTAGAGGTCTTGACTACAGAGGACAAGTCTTCTTCCTCTAAGCCCAAGGGTAAGAAGAAGAAGAAGACGAAGAAGAAGAAGAAGGCTGACAAGGGCAAAAACCCTAAGGTCGGTGCTAAAGGAATTCAGAAGAACAAGGGCAAGGGAACTTCTTTCTATTGCAAAATGGACGGACATTGGAAGAAGGAATGTCGTGCTTTCCTGGCTGCTCAGAAAAAGAAGTAGGAGAGACAGGAAGAAGGTATTTCTGAAATCTTAGTCCTTTATGAGTCTAATTTGTTAAAGGAACCTACTAACACATGGTTGGTAGACTCGGGGTCTACCGCCCATATTTGCAACTTGTTGCAGGGGTACAAGTTGACAAGAAGGCTGAGTAAGGATGAAGTTCGTTTGAGAACTGGTACGGGAGCTGAGGCCGTTGGAGATTTCACTTTATTTTTTAGTAATAGCACTTTGATTTTGAGATTATGAAGAGAGTTCCTTATGCTTCTGCAGTAGGAAGTCTGATGTATGCCATGTTATGTACTATGCCAGATATTTGTCATGCTGTAGGGATTGTGAGTCGATATCAATCCAATCCAAGACAAGAACATTGGACAACTGTCAAGGGGATCCTCAAGTACCTAAGGAGGACCAAGGATTTACTTCCTTGTATATGGTTGCGATCAGTTGTCAGTAGTTGGATATACATATTCGGATTTTCAAATTGACAAGGATGATAGAAAGTCTACCTCTGGGATGGTCTTTATGATTGGTGGGGGTGCAGTGATTTGGAGGAGTGCCAAATAGAAGTCAACAACCGATTCCATGACAGAAGCTGAGTACTTGGCAGCTAGTGAAGCAGCCATGGAAGGTGTCTGGCTCAAGAAATTCTTGACAGACTTAGGGGTGGTGCCTGAGCTAGTGGAGCAACCCATACAATTGTTATGTGACAACAGGGGAGCTATAGCACAAGTGAAGGAACCAAGGGCTCATAAGAGGAATAAGCATGTGGAGCGAAAATATCACTTGATTCGTGAGATTATTCAGCGTGGTGACATAGCTATAGCTAAGGTTGACACTGCAGATAATTTATCTGACCTCATGACTAAGGCATTGCCTCCTAGTATTTTTGAAAAACAAGTTGGGAATATGGGGGTGAAGTTCATAGGTAACTGGCACTGATGTACAGAACTCCTATTTGAATTAATGAATTTTGATGTTGATTAGCATGATCAGTTATTGAGCTCAGATATTGTCCATGGGTATTTATGCCTAAAACTGTTTACCACTAGGGATGGGACTGGACATCCTGTCTGGCATGGTGGTCACATTGTGTGTTCTTAGGAAGGTAATTTTTCCAAGACACAAATGTGAGTGTACATTTGGTGTGTACATTGGACTGGATCACTTGAGAATTTCACATGTGGTGTACTGTCAGTTTATAAAGAAAATGAGATTCTCTTAAGTAGTCCACGATTGGTCCCTTGACCTGAGGGGTCCTTATCGTTGCATTCATATGTTGAGAATTTTGGTGTACCAACGGTTGATGTCTCTCTCTGACTATATATCGGTGCACTGGACTCTCAGTGTCTGACTGTATTCGAAAGAGATGCCCAACATGGAACCCACAACCCATACGTTGGGTGTATGTTGAGGAGAGTATTCTATACAGGATTGGACACAAATTCGGTTTCGGTAGCATTTTCAAAATGTTTTCGAAATATTTTTAGATGTATATACTTAGAAAACATTATCTATTTTCTTGAACATTTTGTTTGAAATGTTTTTTCCTCGGTCCAATCAAGGTAATTGAATTTCTTGATCGGCGTTTTGGTTCATTGAGGTTTGACAGTCTCGTACACATGCCTTATATTAAACCATGCAACATTGTTTTGTGGGGGACTAATGCGTGTATCAACTACTTACCTTGGATGTTGATTATTACATCTGCTTGGCAACTTCGGTGTTGAACATCTTAGAAGCTGAGTAGAATCCCATTGCGATCCTACCCTGTTCCTTTCGGTTCCATTCATTTACGCAGTACGGTTGATAATGATTTTCTTTTCGTGATCCTCTTGTAAGATTGGATCTTACAGTAAGATGGAGGAGATTGTTAGAAAAGGAAAGATATTAAGTCAATATTGGATATTGGACCAAATATTGAATTCCTCTAGCAATATGGATCTTTCCTTGTTGGGAAAGATTGGATGGGTTGGTAATTGAGTCCCAATAGGAAACTCAATAAACCTTGCCCATGTGAGCTGCCATTATGGGAATGAGAGATGGGCAAATCTTATAAAATGCAAGAGATTGCCAAAAATTCAAGAGACACACAAGGAACCCCAAAACTGTGGAGCTCTCTCTCCCTCTCCCTCTCTTGGTGTTTGATCTTTGATAAAATCCAAGGCCTTGTGTTCCTTGGAAGTGTAGAGGAGTTAGCTTGACCGTGCGGGGAACACAAAGCTCTGCATTGTGCGTGGAACGATCGTGAAAGGGCTATCATTGGCTGGAGGTCTTGCATCTATGAGGCTCTAGGTAATGATCGATCCCTGTATTGTTTTGTTATTGAATGACATCTCCCATCAATATCCATGATCTTGTTTTTGCTTCCGCTGGATCACACTTTGTTTGCTAACAGTGGTATATCATTCAATAACAGAATAATACGGGGATCGATCATTACCTAGAGCCTCACAGATGCAAGACCTCCAGCCGATGATAGCCCTTTCACGATCGTTCCACACACCGCACAAAGCTTTGCGTTCCCTGCACGGTCAAGCTAACTCCTCCACACTTCCAAGGAACACAAGACCTTGGATTTTCTCTAAGATCAAACACCAAGAGAGGGAGAGGGAGAAAACGATTCTAGGAGAGGGAGGGAGAGCTCCACGGTTTTGGGTTCCTTGTGTGTCTCTTGAGTTTTTGGCAATCTCTTGCATTTTATAAGATTTGCCCATCTCTCATTCCCAAAATGGCAGTTCACATGGGCAAGGTATATTAAGTTTCCTATTGGGACTCAATTGCTAGCCCATCCAATTTTTCCCAACAAGGAAAGATCTTTATTGCTAGGGAAATCCAATATTGGGTTCAATATCCAATATTCACCCAATATGTTTCCTTTTCTAACAAACTCCTCCATCCTACTGTAAGATCCAATCTTATAAGAGGATCACGAAAAGGAAATCATGATCAACCGTGTTGCGTAAATAAATGGAACCGAAAGGAAAGTGGTAGGATCGCAATGGGATTCTATTAAGCTTCTAAAGTGTTCAACACCGAAGATGTCAAGCAGATGTAATTATCAACACCCAAGGTAAGTAGTTAAAACACGCATTAGTCCCCCACAAAACAATGTTGCATGGTTCAATATAAGGCATGTGTACGAGATTGTCAAACCTCATTGAACCGATACGCCGATTGAGAGATTCAATTACCTTGTTTGATTGGACCGAGGAAAAACATTTCAAACAAAATGTTCAAGAAAATTGATAATGTTTTGTAAGTATCTACATCTAAAAACATTTCAAAAACATTTTGAAAATGCTACCGAAACCGGATTTATGTCCAATCCTATATAGAATACTCTCCTTAACATACTCCCAACGTATGGGTTGTGGGTTCTATGTTGGGTATCTCTTTCGAATACAATCAGACACTGAGAGTCCAGTGTGCCGATACATAGTCAGAGAGAGACATCAACCGTTGGTACACCAAAACTCTCAACATATGAATGCAACGATAAGGACCCCTCAGATCAAGGGACTAATCGTGAACTACTGAAGAGAATCTCATTTTCTTTGTAAACTGACAGTACACCAAATGTGAAATTCTGAAGTAATCCAGTCCAATGTACACAGCGAATGTACACTCACATTTGTGTCTTGGAAAAATAACCTTCCTAAGCACACACAATGTGTCCACCATGCTGGACGGGATGTCCAGTTCCATCCCTAGTGGTGAACAGTTTTAGGTATGAATACCTATGGACAATAACTGAGCTCAACAACTGATCATACTAATCAAAATTAAAATTTATTAATTCAAATAGGAGTTCTGTACATCAGTGCTAGTTACCCATGAACTTCACCCCCATATTCCCAACATGTTTTTCAAAAACACTAGGAGGTAATGCTTTAGTCATGGGGTCAAATAAATTATCTGCAGTGTCAACCTTAGCTATGGCTATTTTACCACGCTGAATAATCTCACGAATCAAGTGATATTTTCGCTCAACATGCATATTCCTCTGATGAGCCTTCGGTTCCTTCGCTTGTGCTATAGCTCCCCTGTTGTCACATAGCTCCACTAGCTCAGGCACCACCCTTAAGTCTGTCAAGAATTTCTTGAGCCAGACACCTTCCTTGGCTACTTCACTAGCTGCCAAGTACTCAGCTTCTGTCGTGGAATCGGCTGTTGACTTCTGTTTGGCAGTTCTCCAAATCACTCCAGCCACCAATCATAAAGACCATCCCAGAGGTTGACTTTCTATCATCCTTGTCAGTTTGGAAATCCGAATCTGTATATCCAACTACTGACAACTGATCATAACCATATACAAGAAAGTAATCTTTGCTCCTCCTTAGGTACTGGAGGATCCCGTTGACAGCTGTCTAATGTTTTTGTCTTGGATTGGATTGATATCGACTCACAATCCCTACAGCATGACAAATATCTGGCCTGGTACACAACATGGCATACATTGGACTTCCTACTGCAGAAGCATAAGGAACTCTCTTCATAGTCTCAATTTCCTCTGCAGTTTGAGGACATTGTTACTGGGATAGACCGATTCCATGTCTGAGAGGCACATTTCCTCTCTTTGAATCCTGCATGTTGAACCTCTCAAGCACTTTGTCAATGTAGGTGGATTGTGACAATCCCAACACCCTCTTCTTGCGATCTCTCACAAGCTTGATTCCTAGGATGTAGCTGGTTTCACCCAGATCTTTCATCGAGAATGTTTTGGATAACCACATCTTTACAGATGAAAGCAACTCCACATCATTCCCAATGAGTAGTATATCATCCACATATAGGGCAAGGAAATAGACGGCACCCCCACATATTTTCTTATACATAGTTCATCAATGTTTTGTTCAAACTCAAATTCCTTGATAGTTTGATCAAAACGGATGTTCCAGCTTCTGGAAGCTTGTTTCAGTCTATAAATGGACCTCAACAACCTGCATACCTTGTTTTCCTCCCCTGGGGAAACAAAACCCTTTGGCTGACTCATGTATATGACCTCATCAAAACAACTGTTAAGGAAAGCGGTCTGTACATCCATCTGCCAGATCTTATAATCGTGGTATGCAACAATTGACAATAGAATCCGAATGGATTTAATCATCGCTATCGGTGAGAAGGTTTCATCATAGTCAATACCCTCTTTTTGAGTGTATCCCTTCGCCACCAGTCTTGCTTTGAAACGTTCCACCTTACCATCCACACCTCTCTTCCTCTTGTAGATCCATTTACAACAATGAATTTTACCCCTTGTGGCAGATCTTCAAGAGTCCAGATATGGTTAGAATCCATGGAATCTATTTCACTGGGCATAGCTTCCTGCCATTTCACAGAGTCAACATCCTTAAGAGCCTTAGCGTAAGTATAAGGATCTGTGTCTGACCAATCAGACACCATGTGGAATTCTTCCACCTTTTGATCTTCCTCTATGAGAAGGTTCAAACGAGTTGGTGGTCGGATAGACCTCCTACTCCGTCTTGGCTCTTGAGGTTGTTGATCTACTGTGGGCACGTCAACTCAACTTTCTGTCGGTGCAGAGGGCACTTGGTCATTAGATACTTCTTTAATGACCACTGGATCTGATCTTGGTGAGATCATGACATCCTCAAGAAATGTCGCATGCTTACTAACTATGACTTTCTGATTAACGGGGTCATTGAAGTAGTAGCCTATTGTAGTCTTAGGGTATCCGAAGAAATAACATGTATCTGTTCGGGATTCCAACTTATCTGTCTGTGGTTTCCTTACATGTGCTATGCAACCCCACACCTTAACATATTGGAGACTAGGCTTGCGCCGATACCAAAATTCAAAAGGTGTTTTGGTCACAGACTTTGTTGGTACCCTGTTCAGTATATAGATGGTAGTTTCCAGTGCAAAACCCTAAAAACTCAATGGTAGTTCCAAATAACTCAACATGGACCGAACCATGTCCAACAAGGTTCGGTTCCTCCTTTCTGAACCTCCGTTCTGTTGAGGTGTCCCTGGGACAGTCAACTGAGATATAATCCCAGCTTCTTTCAGATAGTACCTGAACTCATCTGATAAATACTCTCCTCCTCGATCAGATTGGAGGCACTTGATGCAATTACCCAACTGTTTTTCAACCTCCACTCGGAATTCCTTGAATTTGTCAAAGGTTTTCGACTTGCGGTGCATTAAGTATATGTAACCATAATGAGAGTAATCATCAGTGAAGGTTACGAAGTATTCGTAACCAAAACTCGCCTGAACGTTAATGGGTCCACACACATTAGAGTGTAATAATTCCAACACATCTTTGGCTCTTCTTGCTTTGTTGGAGAAGGGTTTCTTGGTCATCTTTCCTTGTAAACATGACTCACAGGTTGGATAAGGTTCTACCTTCAATAAATCTAAAGGTCCATCCTTCACTAACCTGTTTATCCTTTCTACTCCAATATGATCTAACCTCAAGTGCCAAAGATATGTTGAATTATCTTAGATTGATTTTCTTTTTATAGAATTATTGGAGATCTCATTTACTTCCAGTACCGGTTTTAAGAGATACAATCCGTTATCCAGTAAGCCAGTAGTAACAAAAGAGTTATTAAACCGAATAGTTAACTTATCACAAAAAAGAAAAGTGAAATCTCCAATGGCCTCAGCTCCCGTACCCGTTCTCAAACGAACTTCATCCTTACTTAGCCTTCTTGTCAGCTTGAACTCCTGCAACAAGTTGCAAATATGGGCGGTAGACCCCGAGTCCACCAACCATGTGTTAGTAGGTTCGTCTGACAAATTAGACTCATAAAGGACTAAGGTTTCAGAAATACCTTCTTCTTGTTTCTCCTGCTTCTTTTTCTGAGCAGCTAGGAAAGCACGACATTCCTTCTTCTAATGTCCATCCTTTTTGTAATAGAAACAAGTTCCCTTGCCCTTGTTCTTCTGAATTCCCTTACCACCGACCTTAGGGTTTTTGCCCTTGTCACCCTTTTTCTTCTTCTTCTAGCCCTTGGGCTTGGAGGAAGAAGACTTGTCCTCTGTAGTCAAGACCTCCACTTTCTGTTTCTTGGATGCAACTTCTACCTCTTACAACATGTTGCCCAACTCAGGGAGTTCGACGGAGAGTTTATTCATGTTATAATTAACAATAAACGATCCGTAGATCTCCTGAGGCAAAGAGTAGATGATGACCTCCGTCTTATAATTCAGTTTGAAGGATGTCCCTAGGTTCTCCAGATCTTGGAACAAGTTCCACATTTTCATCACATGATCTATAACTGGAGTTCTTTGGGCCATCTTCGTGCCATGGAGGAGTGTCACCAGTTGATGATGGGCATGCCTTTCTTCTCTCCCATACATCTGCTTCAACTCCTCCATCATATCCTTCGTCAACTACAGATCCTTGACAGAATCAGCGATGATCTTTTCCAGAGAACTTCACATGAGGAGTTTGGCCTTAGAGTTTTTCTGACGAAATAACTCATAGACTGGTTTAGATTCAGGGTTTTCCTTATTGGGGAATTCAGGTTCTTCTTCATCCAGAACAGACATTAGACCTTCTGCAGACAGGAGTAACTTGATATTCCTCCTCCAATCAATATAGTTTGGGCGGGTCAAAATATGGTCTTTAATAAGGGCGTCATAGTTGATTTGGGTTGACATTATTAAATCTACATGATGTATTAAAATTAACAATTAGCATGATCTACAACCATTGAAACGACTGGGGCAAGAACAATCAATGGTCAATCACACCCTAAGCTTCCCTCTAGCTTATAGGGTATGAATTGGAAAACCATCAACTGTTATGCTCCTGACTTAGCCTCGGAGTTCATCATTCACATGTTGGTTGGGTGGACTATTCTGTCCGTCACTTAGACTTCCAATGTGATTTGGCCACCTGAGTGTCATGCCCATTCCTATTGGCTGACACACACTCATGTCAAGTGTTTACCCTTAATTTTGGAGGGAATTATGGCGTTTGTGGATTAATGTCTACTATCATAGTACATGTATCACTGACCACATTCTCTACCTGTCAGGCTGTCACATGTTAGATGAGTGCAGACAATTTCATCAACCTATCCAAATATTATCATATTGGCATCTATAAGGGTAGATCGATGAAATTTCTACACTTACCAACTAAGGGAGGCCATGAGAATTCTACCAACCCGAGTTTCCCATATCACACTTGTATTAAAATTGAGGGATAACGGGAACGCATAAAAACCACAATCATACATCTAATGTATAAGAATACTAACACATCCATCCAAGGAAAAATATAAACACCAATGGTTATGGGATAACATCTTTAATCAACATGAGTTCATATCCATGATAAACTCACTTTGATTAAAAGATGGATGGGAGCAATCATAGCCTCATATGTTACTCCCACACATGGCAATAATTATGTTATGATGCATATGCAACTAACTATTACAGGGAACTTATTCCAAAACTGCAATCAACTTGGACACTTTAAGTGAGCAAGTCCCTCCTTTAAACTTCACTCCAACGAACCGGCAAGATCCTTGATCCACGATAAAAAACACGATCTCCAAGCGATTACAATAAATAATTTAAGCTAATTAAAAAATTATTACAATACTTTCCAAATAATATTACAAATCAGGAAACCAGTCCACCAAAATTGGACTGCCTGGTGGATAAAAAAGGAATTACATATCAAACCACAATTATGCCATGCCTAGCACACACATCCATCTAATACATGTAAATTTTAAATTCTATAACCATGGTTCTCATTGCATACATGATGCTAAAAAATTAATATTCCAATATTTTATGTGAAAAATGCCAAAAACACATAAAACCATCATTGCCATGACAATCAATGTCATAATGATCATGTGCATCTAATGCACCCATCATACAGCCATTACCGTGACAACTTATGTCACAATGATCATGTGCATCACATAACCATTACCATGACAACCAATGTCACAATGATCATGTGCATCACATAGCCATTACCATGACAACCTATGCCACAATGGTTATGTCACATACCCCCACCATACGGACACATACATGCTTAAAATAAAATTAAATAAGCCATTATGCCTATTGGGGAAGGTGGGTGAAGGAAGGAGTCACTCCACCCATCTTCTCCATTGAATCTCCCTTCAATAAGCAAACCAGAATTTTTTTGGTTTAGAGCCTCGTTATCGATGGGAATGTTTTGTGACATAAGTTGTGATATAGGTTATTGGTTGAGTATCAAGCATACAACCCCATGCAATCCTCTATATTATCTCTCTTAATCTTTTATACATAGTATGACACAATATTGTAATCTTCTATTTTTGGTATGTGTATTATAGGTGATTGAGTTTCCAACATGTGGATTCCTTCACCTATTTATACACTCACTATTACTATCTAAATAAAGGCATTATCACATAAAATATCAATTCCATTATGGTATTAGTGCCCTCTAGCTCCGCCGAGCAAGAGAACCCATTCCTTCTTTCTTTTTTTTTCTCTCTTCTCCATCTCCTACCTTCCAACGTCCTCCCTTGCTTGGACGATATGGGCTCCCCTCCCTCCACCCCAAACTCCTCTTCTATCTCCTCCACCATTACACCTACACCGAGCCTCTCCCAAATTCTTTCCATTAAGCTATCCTCTAACACTTTCGTTTATTGGAAAACCCAGATTGTTCCCTATCTTAAAGGCCAGCGATTCTATGGTTATGTTACTGGCTCCAATCCCTGCCCCAAGGATGCATCGCAGGTCGAACAATGGGAGGAAAAAGACTCCTTAATCATGAGTATCCTCATCTCCTCACTCTCTGATGAAGTTATGTCACTTGCAGTCGGACGTGAAACAAGTAAGGAGATTTGGGACGTCCTTCATGCTGTTTACAGTAATGCCTCCTCCCCACAAATTTTGTCTCTCAGTGCTGCCCTTCAACAGCTTGTTCAAAAGCCAGACGAAACTGTTACTCAATTTTTAAGTCGGGCCAAGGCCCTCTTTGATGAACTAGGCGCTGCCGGCAAACCCCTCCCCACAGAGGATCTTAATCTCCATATTTTTCGTGCTCTACGTACTGAGTTTCAGCCCCTTGTTCCGACCATGATGGACCGCAAGGAACCGATTAGTTACACTGATTTACATGGGCTCCTTGTTAGCCATGAGTATCTGCTTCAATCGCAATAGGCTATTGTTGATCCTGCTGCCAATGCCACTGCCAATGTTTCCCAATACGCTCGCGGTCCCCCTACCCAACCCTATGGTCGTGGCAAGCCTGGTGGTAGCGGTCGGGGCAGGGGTGGTGGTGGTCGTGGCCCTCTCAATGACCCAAGTGGCTTTGGACGATCCAATGCCTTTGCACATAGTCCCTGCACCATCTGTGGTCGTACAAATCATCAGGCCCCCACTTGTTACTACAAAAATAAGATCGTTGGTCAACAGCCTCACCAAACTCCCTCTCCATCCGCCTATATTGCCATGAACAACCCTCCATTGCTACCCACCCCGCAGCCTTACCCGCATCTCACACAACCCCAACCGTCCCACCCCCCCAACAGTGGCCATTATCCCCCACCTACTACCAACCCAGGCATAGCCACTTGGATTCCTGACACTGGGGCTACTCATCATGCTACACCTGACTTGCAGTCTCTCTCCTCATATGCACCCTGCACTGGTAAGCACTGTTTGTTGGTTGGTGATGGTAACTCTATTCCCATCTCTCATGTTGGACATTCCTCTATCCCCTCTTCTTCTCGTTCTTTATCTCTTTTTGATGTTTTACATGTACCGTCTCTTTCTAATTCTCTACTTTCAGTTAATAAGTTTGCTTCTGACAACAACGTTTTCTTTGAATTTCATGCTACTCATTTTCATGTGAAGGATCCGACATCCAATCGCATTCTGCTTACGGGGCCTAGCAAAGAGGGTCTCTACTATCTGCCACCTTCACCGTTGCATGCTCCCTCCACCAATATTGCTCAGGTTTCCTCTTATGATCGTTGGCACCAACGTCTGGGTCACCCTCATGACCACTCCCTTCGTCTTATGGTTACTGATGTCAAGCTTCCATCGTCTCCGCATTTGTGTTCTGCTTGTCAAATAGGCAAATCAAGCCGTTTGACCCTTCGTGAATCACACCATCGTAGTAGTTCTCCTTTATTCTTAATTTTTAGTGACATTTGGGGACCTTCTCCCACTATTTCTTTTGATGGACATCGCTATTTCATAATTTTTGTGGATGATTTTACTCGTTATATTTGGTTTTATCCTCTTAAGGCTAAATCTGATGCCTTCACTGTGTTTAAGCAATTTCAAGCATTAGTTGAACGTCAATTTTCCACTACTCCATTCACAGTTTATCATAACACAGTAAAACAAATGCAACGAAAGAGAATAAATAATAATGATAACAACAATAAATAAGGAGATCTGAGTGATAAACTTTATATTTATATAGATTGAAACTTGTATTACAACTATACAATTCTTACAAAAGTAATACAAGTCAGAAATGTAACCAGCTACTATAAGCTCTACTATACAAAAGCAATGTATAAACACAAAAGAAACATAGCTTGCTCCATCAGGCCAGATCACAGGAACGAGCACACATCGCATACGCAGGACACATCGTGTACTTCAAACTCCTGTACCACACGACCCTCATCGGTATGGAAGTCCGAAGTAGCATCATGTCTAACACCTGATTTCTCAGAATCAGCCATACCATCTGAAAAAGAGGGATATCTACAGGGGTGAGCTCCACTGAGCCCAGCAAGGGAATGCATGCAAGCAGATGCAAATAATCCATGATGCATGTCTTAAAACTAAACATGCAGCTAGCAACAGATCTAGGTCTCATGAGGTTTAAGTGCTACTGTAGTACGTATGATATTCTCAGTCCCTGAAACGCAAACCAAACATCGGTCACCCGAGAATACCACTCTACTACGGTGAAGACCGGCCAGTTCCGGAATGTACACATCAGACCCCATCGGACCCTCAATGTTAACCTTACTGTTTGTTCCCATTCTGGTAGTACTCTTCAGACCTGGGATAGTGAATGGCATTCCAGAATTATCCTTTAGATCTACCAAGGGTTATCCAACACCTCACCCCTGTTGGCAAGGGTCGTAGCACTGGGTTTATGATAACCTAACCATATGCATTTCTAACATGGATGACAGATGAGGCATTAGATAGTATAGTAAGCAGTTCAAGCATTATTCGTCAACACATCAATATATATATATCACAGTGAAAATATGCAAATGCAATATGGAATGATATCCTATAATTATGCATTCATCTAATATAAAAGAAAGCTATAAAACTACTTGACTATAACTTCTATAATGATGCATGTCAATGGCAGCCAGCATAAACAGCAGATTAAGTAAAGAAACGTTCTCAAAATAAGTCAAAAGTCCCTTACTTGGAGTTGGATGACTATACAAGTCCGTGGATAATATAACTCCCAAACAAACCTCACCCAACAGGAAATTACAGTCCTAACAGGTAGTAAACAACATGAATTAGACACTACATAAGTCTAGGATAAAGCCTAAACCATCTAGGATCCAAGCTGAGACAGTAGGGGTCAACCGGATTCAGACCAGCCCTGAATCCGGTGGATGAAACAGTGTATGATTTTGAGGTCTAACACATGGATCTTGCCATGCATGGAACCTAATCCCCCAAATTAACCTAGGGGAACCTAAGGGTATTGTCATGGGGTCATTTTGACCCATTTGCATGTATGATCAAGGCAAGGGTTCCAATCATAAAAATTAATAAAAGAATTCTTGAAGCCTTATGAATATGGCAGACCACCAGAGAAAGAGGGCAATTGGGTATAAGAGGTTGGAGGTGATCCCCAATTGAGTTGGATTAACCCAATTGAGTTAGGTTTTAGGGCCTTTATAAGTCAATCTATCTAATTCCAAGAGACTTGGGTTGATTGAGTCACAAGCTCAAATGGAAATCAAAGAAGAAGGGAGGAATTGGAAATTTCAGAATTTGGATGGACCATCTACCTTGAGTTTGATGTGGAGAAGGTGGTAGTACACCACCAATGGTCCTCTCCCAAGCTCCCCAACTTCAATTGCCAAGAAATTTCAAGCCCTAGATCCTTCTTCCCTTTCTCCTTTTTCTCTTCTTCTTTTTCTTAGAGCAGAAAACAAAATTGCCTTGAGTTGAAATGAAATCCTAGACTAAGGGCAGCTTATACATGAGGGGGTTACTAAAGGCTGTTTGGTTAGGCCCTAGGAGTATTAGTTTTTAGAAATAGCTTTTGTGAACTAATTAAACTAGAATTTACAGCTTAAAGTCCTATGTTTAAGTCACGGGTTAGACATATCATGACATAATTGAGGCCCTGGGCATGTTGGCACACAGGCAGCCCCGGACCACAGGGGATATGGGTCCCACAAGAGAAAATTACGTTTCAGCCCATATTACACTATTAAAACATCAGTCCTATATGTAAAATAAGTTCTTACCTAAACCCGGCCTATGAGATTGTGAGGTTCTGCATATGCTCAATCCAGCATGTTTGACATATGAAGCATATGTGCTAGGACCCGACAGGTTCTTCGGATTCAATGATGGCTAACTGTGTTGGCTCCCCGGAATCCTCTATAGGTGAGTCAATAGATTGGTCCGAATCCACAACCAATGCAGCCCACAACATTGAGGCAAGCATGGACACTGAACCAGGACCTGAAATCATACAAGTTCAGAAAAGCTCGAATTAGAGGTGGGTCTCACACTCTCCCAACCTTATGAAAATTTCGTCCTCGAAATTGACGTGCCTGGTAAGCTGAAAAGATAAGGGTATCTTTCTC